>NC_052329.1:41343547-41423547 GCF_016432855.1 Salvelinus namaycush | reverse complement strand
GGAGAGAGAGGAGAGAGAGGGCACCAAGCCATCTGAGGGAAGGAGACAGAGAAAGGAGAGAGAGGGCACCAAGCCATCCGAGGGAAGGAGACAGAGAAAGGAGAGAGAGGAGAGAGAGGGCACCAAGCCATCTGAGGGAAGGAGACAGAGAAAGGAGAGAGAGGAGAGAGAGGGCACCAAGCCATCTGAGGGAAGGAGACAGAGAAAGGAGAGAGAGGAGAGAGAGGGCACCAAGCCATCTGAGGGAAGGAGAAAGAGAAAGGAGAGAGAGGAGAGAGAGGGTACTAAGCCATCTGAGGGAAGGAGACAGAGAAAGGAGAGAGAGGAGAGAGAGGGCACCAAGCCATCTGAGGGAAGGAGACAGAGAAAGGAGAGAGGGGAGAGAGAGGGTACTAAGCCATCTGAGGGAAGGAGACAGAGAAAGGAGAGAGAGGAGAGAGAGGGCACCAAGCCATCTGAGGGAAGGAGACAGAGAAAGGAGAGAGGGGAGAGAGAGGGCACCAAGCCATCTGAGGGAAGGAGACAGAGAAAGGAGAGAGAGGAGAGAGAGGGCACCAAGCCATCTGAGGGAAGGAGACAGAGAAAGGAGAGAGAGGAGAGAGAGGGCACCAAGCCATCTGAGGGAAGGAGACAGAGAAAGGAGAGAGGGGAGAGAGAGGGTACTAAGCCATCTGAGGGAAGGAGACAGAGAAAGGAGAGAGAGGAGAGAGAGGGCACCAAGCCATCTGAGGGAAGGAGACAGAGAAAGGAGAGAGGGGAGAGAGAGGGTACTAAGCCATCTGAGGGAAGGAGACAGAGAAAGGAGAGAGAGGAGAGAGAGGGCACCAAGCCATCTGAGGGAAGGAGACAGAGAAAGGAGAGAGGGGAGAGAGAGGGCACCAAGCCATCTGAGGGAAGGAGACAGAGAAAGGAGAGAGAGGAGAGAGAGGGCACCAAGCCATCTGAGGGAAGGAGACAGAGAAAGGAGAGAGAGGAGAGAGAGGGCACCAAGCCATCTGAGGGAAGGAGACAGAGAAAGGAGAGAGGGGAGAGAGAGGGCACCAAGCCATCTGAGGGAAGGAGTCAGAGAAAGGAGAGAGGGGAGAGAGAGGGCACCAAGCCATCTGAGGGAAGGAGACAGAGAAAGGAGAGAGAGGAGAGAGAGGGCACCAAGCCATCTGAGGGAAGGAGACAGAGAAAGGAGAGAGGGGAGAGAGAGGGCACCAAGCCATCTGAGGGAAGGAGACAGAGAAAGGAGAGAGAGGAGAGAGAGGGCACCAAGCCATCTGAGGGAAGGAGACAGAGAAAGGAGAGAGGGGAGAGAGAGGGCACCAAGCCATCTGAGGGAAGGAGACAGAGAAAGGAGAGAGAGGAGAGAGAGGGCACCAAGCCATCTGAGGGAAGGAGACAGAGAAAGGAGAGAGAGGGCACCAAGCCATCTGAGGGAAGGAGACAGAGAAAGGAGAGAGAGGAGAGAGAGGGCACCAAGCCATCTGAGGGAAGGAGACAGAGAAAGGAGAGAGAGGAGAGAGAGGGCACCAAGCCATCTGAGGGAAGGAGACAGAGAAAGGAGAGAGAGGAGAGAGAGGGCACCAAGCCATCTGAGGGAAGGAGACAGAGAAAGGAGAGAGAGGAGAGAGAGGGCACCAAGCCATCTGAGGGAAGGAGACAGAGAAAGGAGAGAGGGGAGAGAGAGGGCACCAAGCCATCTGAGGGAAGGAGATGCATTAAGGTCCTTCCCTGTATCTACCCTGCTTCATCCACTTCTCCTCCTTTTCCTCCTTCTCTTTTTTGTTCTCCTCTTCCCAACATTTACGTCATGGAGAACGTGTCAGAAAAAGATAAGAGGTGGAATGAGAATGAGTCAATGATATGACATGAAGGAAAATAGAGATAGAGAAATGGCAACCATAACCTATAGAGTGCATCCCAGGACCCATATAGTCCAAAATAGTGCACTATATAAGGAATAGGGTGCTATTTGAGATGCAGACATGATGTGTTGGCAGGGGAATGGGAGGGAGAATGAGGAAGAGTAGGGACCAAAATCTATCCATACCATAACCCCCCCTGCCATACCCTTACTGCCATGCTCGATGCACTCCCCTTTCACCTTCAGCCCTACCACTTCCCCCTCTTACCTCCATCTCTAGTGCCCAGAGCATCCGGGTGTGGGAGGCACAACATCTGTAGAGCTAGGTGGATCTGCCAGAGGCCCAGCTCTTCCACCTGGCCTGCCCAAGCCTTCCCCAGTCTCCCTCAGCAACCGCAATCACCCCCAGTCACCCCCATATGCCCTGCCCAGGCTGGGGCAGTCTCTTCCAGGCCGATGGTGTGCCAGACAGCCCCGCAGACTGATTCCTCTAGTCTCCTCCAGCACCTCCAGGCCCTCCAACACCTCGTCCACCTCCGTTCCCTCTCAAAGGAGCCAGGAGGCAGCTGTACACTGACAATTAATAATAGATTATCGCACTGGGGCAATAGCAGGATTTATTTTTTTGGCAAGGTGGTTACCCCCAAGCATATGCACTGTTGTTATTTCCTGTTTAGAATATCAGACACAAACAAATGGGATCTGTAGGAGTGTTGAAACTAGGATCAGTTTGGCCATTTAGATTGTAATGAATAAGACAGGAATGACCTGATCCTAGATCAGAAACGCAAAGCACTGCATCCGTGAGTGTGTGTGTGTTCTAGATGTGTCTACTAATATGAGTGTAAGAGAAGAAGAGAACGGGAAAGTAGAGTGCCGCATGTGGAAGGACTGATGACGTCAGAGAGAACTTTTGTTTTGCTTTTCACACAGTCACACCCCTTCCTTGAAAACTCAGAACTTCTGTAACACATTATAAGAACGATCATAAAATAAGCATTTATAAATGATTTATAAACACTTAATGAATAAGTATTTCATTATTTGTCAACGTTCGTACACATTAATAAGCATTTATAAAGCCTTATTCGTGAAAGTTATCATGAAATGTTAAGAGAACATATCCTACAAAACCGACTAACACTGCTACTGTAACTTTAGCCAATCAGAGAAGCCCAGTAACAGGAAGCAGATTTATCATTGGTCCTCTTTCTGATGCGTAGAGCAAATATGTTCTTCTCACTAACCTCAAACGTTGTCTGATTATTCAGGACTGAGACAACACTGTGTGGATTCTTGTTTCATCTCTGTCACATAAGATAAAATGTCAATTTGACATACATATTAAAACATTAGTCCTCAACAGGGGACCGTGCTTAGAGCCTTAGAACCTTTGATTCTCATCCCCCACTGTACGGCAGGAGACTTGTTTGCAGAGTGTCTTTGCAAATTCTCATAACCCCTCTCCTCTCCTGGGTTTTACAAGAAACAATGCGGCTGAAATTTGTTTTGCTGCCTCTCATCGAATTAGCGTTGATTTTTCTGCTGCCGGGTTGCTGAACTATTGAGCCGGTGAACTTCTTTAACTGTGCTTATCGGATAAACATTTACACGGCAGTCAGCGGGGCCCCACTGCCATTTACTATGAAATAAAAATCGATGGTGCTGAAATGTGATTTTATGGCCCTCCGTTATTGAGACGAACGATGATTTCCTGCGTAACAGGAAGCAAAAATGTCAGCTACACTGCCGCGGGGCGAGAGACAGAGCGACAGAGACAGAGAGAGAGAGAGAGACAGAGACCGAGAGACAGAGACCGAGAGACAGAGACCGAGATAGAGACAGAGAGTGAGAGAGACAGAGACCGAGATAGACAGAGAGACAGAGGCAGAGATAGAGAGAGAGACAGAGAGACAGAGAGACAGAGGCAGAGATAGAGAGAGAGACAGAGACCAAGAGACAGAGGCAGATATAGAGAGAGAGACAGAGAGACAGAGGCAGAGATAGAGAGAGAGACAGAGACCGAGAGACAGAGGCAGAGATAGAGAGAGAGACATACAAAGGAGAGACAGAGAGTGAGAGAGACAGAGACCGAGAGACAGAGGCAGAGATAGAGAGAGGGACAGAGACCGAGAGACAGAGGCAGAGATAGAGAGAGAGACAGAGAGACATACAAAGGAGAGACAGAGACCGAGAGACAGGCAGAGATAGAGAGAGAGACAGAGAGACATACAAAGGAGAGACAGAGAGGGGGGATAGCAAGAGACAGAGAGAGAGAGAGAGAGAAATAGGGGAGTGCGAGAGAGAGTGTGTGTCAAAAAAGTCAATAAATAAAGAAAGGCAGGTCGTCTTCTGCCTGAGTATTGATCCTATAACCACTCTTTATTGATACAGTAGTTTTTCATCACACAGTAAGTATACTTTCAGTGTGTGAAGAATTACTCTTAACACACTCCTAGGGCCCTCCTAAAACCATGCCCTTTCAAGAACAGTGATATCAGCATAACTGTAGTCCTCATCACTACCCGCAGTCTACCATTAACCAACGTGTAAACACCCGACAACACAGTACCATGTGGTAAGACTGCGTCGACTGCTCCTCTCTAGTCGATTTGCGTTATTATCAAACTACAATGGACCTTATAACTACAATGGCCAGGCCTTCTTAAAAACATCACTTCACCTAAAACCACTAGAGTCATACAGCCTAGTCTATGACATGGTCTGCTGTCAGAGCAATAATCACAGTGATTTACACACTATTATTAGAGCAGCTGCCTGTCGGGGAGTTGTGCTAACAGCCCCCCATCATTCTAGATAGAGTGCACATCAAAGCTAATGCACTGCCTCGGTGACCCCAGGTTAGCAGTGCAAGGGGCCAGACAGATAAGTGGACAATTATTACACCAGTGTGTGTGTGTGTGTATGTTGAGAGGGGGGAGGGGGGAGGGATTTTTTTTGGTCATTTTCAGTTAATAGACTATGTCACTCTGGTTGTTGCCGCTATCTGTTGTACGGTGAACACAAGATCTCATGGTTTGACCAATTTTACTTCAGATTCGGACGGTTGTCCACGTTTCTCCAAACATCAAATTGAGACATTTCGCCAAACGTCAAATTTCAAGGTGTTTCGGACACCCTGGGTTGCTCCTCCTGCTGCAGCTACTGATGCCGGCACCTCGCAGCTAGTTAAGTTTTGGCATTAACTCCGAACGGTTACGGTAAGGGTTAAGGTTTGGGATAGGGTTATGAACGGTTACGGTAAGGGTTAAGGTTTGGGACAGGGTTATGAATGGTGAAGGGTTAAGGTTTGGGACAGAGTTATGAATGGTGAAGGGTTAAGGTTTGGGACAGGGTTATGAATGGTGAAGGGTTAAGGTTTGGGACATGGTTATGAATGGTGAAGGGTTAAGGTTTGGGACAGGGTTATGAATGGTGAAGGGTTAAGGTTTGGGACATGGTTATGAATGGTGAAGGGTTAAGGTTTGGGACAGGGTTATGAATGGTGAAGGGTTAAGGTTTGGGACAGGGTTATGAATGGTTAAGGTAAGGGTTAAGGTTTGGGATAGGGTTATGAATGGTGAAGGGTTAAGGTTTGGGACAGGGTTATGAATGGTTAAGGTAAGGGTTAAGGTTTGGGATAGGGTTATGAATGGTGAAGGGTTAAGGTTTGGGACAGGGTTATGAACGGTTACGGTAAGGGTTAAGGTTTGGGATAGGGTTATGAATGGTGAAGGGTTAAGGTTTGGGACAGGGTTATGAATGGTTAAGGTAAGGGTTAAGGTTTGGGATAGGGTTATGAATGGTGAAGGGTTAAGGTTTGGGATAGGGTTAGGAATGGTGAAGGGTTAAGGTTTGGGACAGGGTTATGAATGGTGAAGGGTTAAGGTTTGGGACAGGGTTATGAATGGTGAAGGGTTAAGGTTTGGGATAGGGTTATGAATGGTGAAGGGTTAAGGTTTGGGATAGGGTTATGAATGGTGAAGGGTTAAGGTTTGGGACAGGGTTATGAATGGTGAAGGGTTAAGGTTTGGGATAGGGTTATGAATGGTGAAGGGTTAAGGTTTGGGATAGGGTTATGAATGGTGAAGGGTTAAGGTTTGGGATAGGGTTATGAACGGTGAAGGGTTAAGGTTTGGGACAGGGTTATGAATGGTGAAGGGTTAAGGTTTGGGACAGGGTTATGAACGGTGAAGGGTTAAGGTTTGGGACAGGGTTATGAATGGTTACGGTAAGGGTTAAGGTTTGGGATAGGGTTATGAACGGTGAAGGGTTAAGGTTTGGGACAGGGTTATGAATGGTGAAGGGTTAAGGTTTGGGACAGGATTATGAATGGTGAAGGGTTAAGGTTTGGGACAGGGTTATGAATGGTGAAGGGTTAAGGTTTGGGATAGGGTTATGAATGGTGAAGGGTTAAGGTTTGGGACAGGGTTATGAATGGTGAAGGGTTAAGGTTTGGGACAGGGTTATGAATGGTGAAGGGTTAAGGTTTGGGATAGGGTTATGAACGGTGAAGGGTTAAGGTTTGGGACAGGGTTATGAATGGTGAAGGGTTAAGGTTTGGGACAGGGTTATGAATGGTGAAGGGTTAAGGTTTGGGACAGGGTTATGAATGGTTACGGTAAGGGTTAAGGTTTGGGATAGGGTTATGAATGGTGAAGGGTTAAGGTTTGGGACAGGATTATGAATGGTGAAGGGTTAAGGTTTGGGACAGGGTTATGAATGGTGAAGGGTTAAGGTTTGGGATAGGGTTATGAATGGTGAAGGGTTAAGGTTTGGGACATGGTTATGAATGGTGAAGGGTTAAGGTTTGGGATAGGGGGGGGGAAAACACTTTTTTAAAACGAGTGCCTATCACTGGGATTGAACACGCGATCCTCGGAGCTCGCGGCTTACCGTCCACAACGCCCTAGCAAAACCCAAGCCCACTTCATGGTAATAGCACTCACCGTCACCCCTAGTGGCCAGATATGAAGGCATCGCTCAACGTCCCGGGTACCTGGACCAACGTTGGATTTTGAAGTGGATCTTGTGCAACCTGACTGGAACTCGGGCTTCATCACGGTTTCTTCGTGAGTAAACCTGGCTTTGATAATAGCCCGTGCCTACCCAGCCAGCAACCTCACTGCACGTCAGTGGTGTGTTTCTGTGTGCATACTGTATGCAACCCGTGTGAGTGCTGCTGCAAGTGTGTGTGTGTGTGCGCGTGTGCGTTTGTGCTTCTACGCCTGCCGACCCATTGTCACTGGGCATCTTCAGCTCAGAAGTGAGCCATGGTGAGAACAGAGCTGTGTTCTGAGGACACACACACTGAGACTGGCTGGGTGACTAAGTCCTTTAGTGTGCATGCGCACTGTTAATGTCATGTTTTGTCATTGATTATCATGTCTTGTCCCTGTGCTTCCCTTCTATTCGTTTGCCTCTGCTGGTCTTATTAGGTTCTTTCCCTCTTTCTATCCCTCTCTCTCCCCCTCCCTCTCTCCCTCTCTCGCTCTCTCTCTCTATCGTTCCGTTCCTGCTCCCAGCTGTTCCTCATTCTCCTAACTACCTCATTTACTCTTTCACACCTGTCCCCTATTTTGCCCTCTGATTAGAGTCCCTATTTCTCCCTCTGTTTTCCGCTTCTGTCCTTGTCGGATCCTTGTTTGATGTTTGCTGTTCTGTGTCCTTGTTCCGCCCTGTCGTGTTTTTGCCTTCTTCAGATGCTGCGTGTGAGCAGGTGTCTATGTCAGCTACGGCCTGTGCCTTCCCGAAGCGACCTGCAGTCTGTGGTCGCGTCTCCAGTCGTTCCTCTCTACTGACGAGAGGATTTCAGTTTTCCTGTTTTGTATTTACCTAAGATAATATCCAGGAGTATCGTTTTTGTTTAAGACTGGAATAAAGACTCTGTTTCTGTTAAGTCGCTTTTGGGTCCTCATTCACCAGCATAACAGAAGGATCCGACCAGTAATGGACCCAGCGACTACGGATTCTCGCAACACTGCCATCGAGATCCAGGGAGCAATGCTCGGCAGACACGAGCAGGAATTGTCTGCTGCTCGTCATGCCGTTGAGACCCTGGCCGCTCAGGTCTCCAACCTCTCAGGACAGTTTCAGAGTCTTCGTCTCGTGCCACCTGCTACTTCCTGGTCTTCCGAGTCTCCGGAACCTAGGGTTAATAACCCACCATGTTACTCTGGGCAACCCACTGAGTGCCGCTCCTTTCTCACCCAGTGTGATATTGTGTTCTCTCTCCAGCCCAACACATACTCAAGAGAGAGAGCTCGGATCGCCTACGTCATATCACTCCTTACTGGTCGGGCTCGGGAGTGGGGCACAGCTATCTGGGAGGCAAGGGCTGAGTGTACTAACGATTATCAGAACTTTAAAGAGGAGATGATACGGGTTTTTGATCGTTCAGTTTTTGGGAAGGAGGCTTCCAGGGCCCTGGCTTCCCTATGTCAAGGTGATCGATCCATAACGGATTACTCTATAGAGTTTCGCACTCTTGCTGCCTCCAGTGACTGGAACGAGCCGGCGTTGCTCGCTCGTTTTCTGGAGGGACTCCACGCTGAGGTTAAAGATGAGATTCTCTCCCGGGAGGTTCCTTCCAGCGTGGACTCTTTGATTGCACTCGCCATCCGCATAGAACGACGGGTAGATCTTCGTCACCGAGCTCGTGGAGGAGAGCTCGCGTTAACGGTGTTCCCCCTCTCCGCATCTCAACCATCTCCTCCCACCGGCTCAGAGACTGAGCCCATGCAGCTGGGAGGTATTCGCATCTCGACTAAGGAGAGGGAACGGAGAATCACCAACCGCCTTTGCCTCTATTGCGGTTCTGCTGGACATTTTGTTATTTCATGTCCAGTAAAAGCCAGAGCTCATCAGTAAGCGGAGGGCTACTGGTGAGCGCTACTACTCAGGTCTCTCCATCAAGATCCTGTACTACCTTGTTGGTCCATCTACGCTGGTCTGGTTCGGCTGCTTCCTGCAGTGCCTTGATAGACTCTGGGGCTGAGGGTTGTTTTATGGACGAAGCATGGGCTCGGAAACATGACATTCCTCTCAGACAGTTAGGGAAGCCCACGCCCATGTTCGCCTTAGATGGTAGTCTTCTCCCCAGTATCAGATGTGAGACACTACCTTTAACCCTCACAGTATCTGGTAACCACAGTGAGACCATTTCCTTTTTGATTTTTCGTTCACCTTTTACACCTGTTGTTTTGGGTCATCCCTGGCTAGTATGTCATAATCCTTCTATTAATTGGTCTAGTAATTCTATCCTATCCTGGAACGTTTCTTGTCATGTGAAGTGTTTAATGTCTGCTCTCCCTCCTGTTTCTTCTGTCCCCTCTTCTCAGGAGGAACCTGGTGATTTGACAGGAGTGCCGGAGGAATATCATGATCTGCGCACGGTCTTCAGTCGGTCCAGAGCCAACTCCCTTCCTCCTCACCGGTCGTATGATTGTTGTATTGATCTCCTTCCGGGAACCACTCCCCCTCGGGGTAGACTATACTCTCTGTCGGCTCCCGAACGTAAGGCTCTCGAGGATTATCTGTCTGTTTCTCTCGACGCCGGTACCGTGGTGCCTTCTTCCTCTCCCGCCGGAGCGGGGTTTTTTTTTGTTAAGAAGAAGGACGGTACTCTGCGCCCCTGCGTGGATTATCGAGGGCTGAATGACATAACGGTTAAGAATCGTTATCCGCTTCCCCTTATGTCGTCAGCCTTCGAGATTCTGCAGGGAGCCAGGTTCTTTACTAAGTTGGACCTTCGTAACGCTTACCATCTCGTGCGCATCAGAGAGGGGGACGAGTGGAAAACGGCGTTTAACACTCCGTTAGGGCATTTTGAATACCGGGTTCTGCCGTTCGGTCTCGCTAATGCTCCAGCTGTCTTTCAGGCATTAGTTAATGATGTACTGAGAGACATGCTGAACATCTTTGTTTTCGTTTACCTTGACGATATCCTGATTTTTTCACCGTCACTCGAGATTCATGTTCAGCACGTTCGACGTGTACTCCAGCGCCTTTTAGAGAATTGTCTCTACGTGAAGGCTGAGAAGTGCGCCTTTCATGTCTCCTCTGTCACATTTCTCGGTTCTGTTATTTCCGCTGAAGGCATTCAGATGGATCCCGCTAAGGTCCAGGCTGTCAGCGATTGGCCCGTTCCTAAGTCACGTGTCGAGTTGCAGCGCTTTCTCGGTTTCGCTAATTTCTATCGGCGTTTCATTCGTAATTTCGGTCAAGTGGCTGCTCCTCTCACAGCTCTGACTTCTGTCAAGACGTGCTTTAAGTGGTCCGGTTCCGCCCAGGGAGCTTTTGATCTCCTCAAGAAGCGTTTTACATCCGCTCCTATCCTTGTTACTCCTGACGTCACTAAACAATTTATTGTCGAGGTTGACGCTTCAGAGGTGGGCGTGGGAGCCATTCTGTCCCAGCGCTTCCATTCTGACGATAAGGTCCATCCTTGCGCTTATTTTTCTCATCGCCTGTCGCCATCGGAACGCAACTATGATGTGGGTAACCGCGAACTGCTCGCCATCCGCTTAGCCCTAGGCGAATGGCGACAGTGGTTGGAGGGGGCGACCGTCCCTTTTGTCGTTTGGACTGACCATAAGAACCTTGAGTACATCCGTTCTGCCAAACGACTTAATGCACGTCAAGCTCGTTGGGCGTTGTTTTTCGCTCGTTTCGAGTTCGTGATTTCTTATCGCCCGGGAAATAAGAACACCAAGCCTGATGCCTTATCCCGTCTCTTTGGTTCTTCTGTGGCTTCTACCGACCCCGAGGGGATTCTCCCTGAGGGGCGTGTTGTCGGGTTGACTGTCTGGGGAATTGAGAGACAGGTAAAGCAAGCACTCACTCACACTGCGTCGCCGCGCGCTTGTCCTAGTAACCTTCTGTTCGTTCCTGTCTCTACTCGTCTGGCTGTTCTTCAGTGGGCTCACTCTGCCAAGTTAGCTGGCCACCCCGGCGTTCGGGGTACGCTTGCTTCTATTCGCCAGCGGTTTTGGTGGCCTACTCAGGAGCGTGACACGCGCCGTTTCGTGGCTGCTTGTTCGGACTGCGCGCAGACTAAGTCAGGTAACTCTCCTCCTGCCGGTCGTCTCAGACCGCTTCCCATTCCTTCTCGACCATGGTCTCACATCGCCTTAGACTTTATTACCGGTCTGCCTTCGTCTGCGGGGAAGACTGTGATTCTTACGGTTGTCGATAGGTTCTCTAAGGCGGCACATTTCATTCCCCTCGCTAAGCTTCCTTCCGCTAAGGAGACGGCACAAATCATCATTGAGAATGTGTTCAGAATTCATGGCCTCCCGTTAGACGCCGTTTCAGACAGAGGCCCGCAATTCACGTCACAGTTTTGGAGGGAGTTCTGTCGTTTGATTGGTGCTTCCGTCAGTCTCTCTTCCGGGTTTCATCCCCAGTCTAACGGTCAAGCAGAAAGGGCCAATCAGACGATTGGTCGCATATTACGCAGCCTTTCTTTTCGTAACCCTGCGTCTTGGGCAGAACAGCTCCCCTGGGCAGAATACGCTCACAACTCGCTTCCTTCGTCTGCTACCGGGCTATCTCCGTTTCAGAGTAGTCTTGGGTACCAGCCTCCTCTGTTCTCGTCCCAGCTCGCCGAGTCCAGCGTTCCCTCCGCTCAGGTTTTTGTCCAACGTTGTGAGCGCACCTGGAGGAGGGTCAGGTCTGCACTTTGCCGTTACAGGGCGCAGACTGTGAGAGCCGCCAATAAACGTAGGATTAAGAGTCCTAGGTATTGTCGCGGTCAGAGAGTGTGGCTTTCCACTCGTAACCTTCCCCTTACGACAGCTTCTCGCAAGTTGACTCCGCGGTTCATTGGTCCGTTCCGTGTCTCTCAGGTCGTCAATCCTGTCGCTGTGCGACTGCTTCTTCCGCGACATCTTCGTCGCGTCCACCCTGTCTTCCATGTCTCCTGTGTCAAGCCTTTTCTTCGCGCCCCCGTTCGTCTTCCCTCCCCCCCCCCCGTCCTTGTCGAGGGCGCACCTATTTACAAGGTACGGAAGATCATGGACATGCGTTCTCGGGGACGTGGTCACCAGTACTTAGTGGATTGGGAGGGTTACGGTCCTGAGGAGAGGAGTTGGGTTCCATCTCGGGACGTGCTGGACCGTTCGTTGATTGATGATTTCCTCCGTTGCCGCCAGGGTTCCTCCTCGAGTGCGCCAGGAGGCGCTCGGTGAGTGGGGGGGTACTGTCATGTTTTGTCATTGATTATCATGTCTTGTCCCTGTGCTTCCCTTCTATTCGTTTCCCTCTGCTGGTCTTATTAGGTTCTTTCCCTCTTTCTATCCCTCTCTCTCCCCCTCCCTCTCTCCCTCTCTCGCTCTCTCTCTCTATCGTTCCGTTCCTGCTCCCAGCTGTTCCTCATTCTCCTAACTACCTCATTTACTCTTTCACACCTGTCCCCTATTTTGCCCTCTGATTAGAGTCCCTATTTCTCCCTCTGTTTTCCGCTTCTGTCCTTGTCGGATCCTTGTTTGATGTTTGCTGTTCTGTGTCCTTGTTCCGCCCTGTCGTGTTTTTGCCTTCTTCAGATGCTGCGTGTGAGCAGGTGTCTATGTCAGCTACGGCCTGTGCCTTCCCGAAGCGACCTGCAGTCTGTGGTCGCGTCTCCAGTCGTTCCTCTCTACTGACGAGAGGATTTCAGTTTTCCTGTTTTGTATTTACCAAAGATAATATCCAGGAGTATCGTTTTTGTTTAAGACTGGAATAAAGACTCTGTTTCTGTTAAGTCGCTTTTGGGTCCTCATTCACCAGCATAACAGTTAACCCCCAATATAATTACACACTCAACCCCAGTGGTAGGACTGGGGCTATTTCTTTTTTATCTTCGAAATATATTTTGAATGCAAACCAATTAGGGTTTAGGCCTGGGCATAACACTATGACAGCAACCACTTTAGTTGTTAAGGATCTTGTCAATGCTTTAGACACTCAAATGAAATGTGCTGCTTTGTTTGTGGACCTGTCAAAAGCTCTTGATACTGTTGATCATGCTATTTTATTGAAGAAGTTGTTCTCGATATGCTTGAGCTTTCATGGCTTCATGATTATCTTAGTGACAGAACTCAGGCTATTGTGATTGATGGGGTTAAGTCCGCATTTCTTGAAGTACATAAAGGTGTTCCACAGGGGTCTATACTAGGACCTGTTCTCTTCACTATTTATATAAATGCTATTGGTCAAGAAAAAAACTATCATCTAGATGCGGATGATACTATTATGTAGGCAATGGCCCCGACTGCTGACCTGGCTGCTGACCTGGCTGTGACAAGGCTACAGTCCAATTTTGAAGTTGTGCAGGAAGCCCTTACTGTTGTTTTCAAGTTCCCATAAGATTGTCTCAGATGGATTACATCTTTACTCATCGGATGGTTCTATAATCAAAGAGGTCCCTGTATACAAATACCTTGGTATTTGGATTGACAATGACTTAACATCTAAAAAAACACATATGACTGAGCTTGTTATTAAGAAACTAAGATTTAAAGTGGGCTTTTTGTTTACAGAAACAGATCTTGTCTCTCTCTAGTCAGCAGGAAGCAGATTGTGCAGTCAACCTTTCTCCCTGTTGTTGATTATGGTGATACTATTTATCAACCTTTCTCCCTGTTGTTGATTATGGTGATACTATTTATCAACCTTTCTCCCTGTTGTTATGGTGATACTATTTATCAACCTTTCTCCCTGTTGTTGATTATGGTGATACTATTTATCAACCTTTCTACCTGTTGTTATGGTGATACTATTTATCAACCTTTCTCCCTGTTGTTATGGTGATACTATTTATCAACCTTTCTACCTGTTGTTATGGTGATACTATTTATCAACCTTTCTCCCTGTTGTTGATTATGGTGATACTATTTATCAACCTTTCTCCCTGTTGTTGATTATGGTGATACTATTTATCAACCTTTCTACCTGTTGTTATGGTGATACTATTTATCAACCTTTCTCCCTGTTGTTATGGTGATACTATTTATCAACCTTTCTACCTGTTGTTGATTATGGTGATACTATTTATCAAACTTTCTACCTGTTGTTGATTATGGTGATACTATTTATCAAACTTTCTACCTGTTGTTGATTATGGTGATACTATTTATCAAACTTTCTACCTGTTGTTGATTATGGTGATACTATTTATCAAACTTTCTACCTGTTGTTGATTATGGTGATACTATTTATCAAACTTTCTACCTGTTGTTGATTATGGTGATACTATTTATCAACCTTTCTCCCTGTTGTTGATTATGGTGATACTATTTATCAAACTTTCTACCTGTTGTTGATTATGGTGATACTATTTATCAACCTTTCTACCTGTTGTTATGGTGATACTATTTATCAACCTTTCTCCCTGTTGTTGATTATGGTGATACTATTTATCAAACTTTCTACCTGTTGTTGATTATGGTGATACTATTTATCAAACTTTCTACCTGTTGTTGATTATGGTGATACTATTTATCAAACGTTCTACCTGTTGTTGATTATGGTGATACTATTTATCAAACTTTCTACCTGTTGTTGTTATGGTGATACTATTTATCAACCTTTCTACCTGTTGTTATGGTGATACTATTTATCAAACTTTCTACCTGTTGTTATGGTGATACTATTTATCAACCTTTCTACCTGTTGTTGATTCTGGTGATACTATTTATCAACCTTTCTACCTGTTGTTATGGTGATACTATTTATCAAACTTTCTACCTGTTGTTGTTATGGTGATACTATTTATCAACCTTTCTACCTGTTGTTGATTATGGTGATACTATTTATCACCCTTTCTCCCTGTTGTTATGGTGATACTATTTATCAAACTTTCTACCTGTTGTTGATTATGGTGATACTATTTATCAACCTTTCTACCTGTTGTTGATTATGGTGATACTATTTATCAACCTTTCTACCTGTTGTTCTGGTGATACTATTTATCAACCTGTCTACCTGTTGTTGTTATGGTGATACTATTTATCAACCTGTCTACCTGTTGTTGTTATGGTGATACTATTTATCAACCTTTCTACCTGTTGTTCTGGTGATACTATTTATCACCCTTTCTCCCTGTTGTTATGGTGATACTATTTATCAAACTTTCTACCTGTTGTTATGGTGATACTATTTATCAACCTTTCTCCCTGTTGTTGATTATGGTGATACTATTTATCAACCTTTCTACCTGTTGTTCTGGTGATACTATTTATCAACCTGTCTACCTGTTGTTGTTATGGTGATACTATTTATCAACCTGTCTACCTGTTGTTGTTATGGTGATACTATTTATCAACCTTTCTACCTGTTGTTCTGGTGATACTATTTATCAACCTTTCTACCTGTTGTTATGGTGATACTATTTATCAAACTTTCTACCTGTTGTTATGGTGATACTATTTATCAACCTTTCTACCTGTTGTTATGGTGATACTATTTATCAAACTTTTTACCTGTTGTTGTTATGGTGATACTATTTATCAACCTTTCTACCTGTTGTTATGGTGATACTATTTATCAACCTTTCTACCTGTTGTTACGGTGATACTATTTATCAACCTGTCTACCTGTTGTTGTTATGGTGATACTATTTATCAACCTTTCTACCTGTTGTTCTGGTGATACTATTTATCAACCTTTCTACCTGTTGATTATGGTGATACTATTTATCAACCTGTCTACCTGTTGTTGTTATGGTGATACTATTTATCAACCTGTCTACCTGTTGTTGTTATGGTGATACTATTTATCAACCTTTCTACCTGTTGTTATGGTGATACTATTTATCAACCTTTCTACCTGTTGTTATGGTGATACTATTTATCAACCTTTCTACCTGTTGTTATGGTGATACTATTTATCAACCTTTTTACCTGTTGTTGTTATGGTGATACTATTTATCAACCTTTCTACCTGTTGTTATGGTGATACTATTTATCAACCTTTCTACCTGTTGTTACGGTGATACTATTTATCAACCTTTCTCCCTGTTGTTGATTATGGTGATACTATTTATCAACCTTTCTCCCTGTTGTTGATTATGGTGATACTATTTATCAAACTTTCTACCTGTTGTTATGGTGATACTATTTATCAACCTTTCTACCTGTTGTTACGGTGATACTATTTATCAAACTTTCTACCTGTTGTTGATTATGGTGATACTATTTATCAACCTTTCTACCTGTTGTTGATTATGGTGATACTATTTATCAACCTTTCTACCTGTTGTTATGGTGATACTATTTATCAACCTTTCTCCCTGTTGTTGATTATGGTGATACTATTTGTAACGGTCGTCATAGTCGTTCTCCTCCTCAGACGAGGAGGAGCATGGATCGGACCAACACGCAGAGTGGGTAGTGCTCATGATAATTTATTAACTCGAAACTGAACACTTACAAATACAAAAAACAACAAACGTGACAAAACCGAAAACAGTCCCGTGTGGCACGAACACTCCTGTCTGGCGGAAGGCTCTAGCGGCTCCTGTCTGGCGGAAGGCTCTAGCGGCTCCTGTCTAGTGGACGGCTCTAGCGGCTCCTGTCTGGCAGACGGCTCTGAAGGCTCAGGACAGACGGGCGGCTTTGAAGGCTCAGTACAGACGGGCGGCTTTGAAGACTCAGTACAGACGGGTGGCTTTGAAGACTCAGTACAGACGGGCAGCTCTGACGGCTCGGGACAGACGGACAGCGCTGGGCAGGCAGGCAGCTCAGACAGCACTGGGCAGGCAGACAGTTCAGACAGTGCTGGGCAGGCAGACAGTTCAGACAGCGCTGGGCAGGCAGACAGTTCAGACAGCGCTGGGCAGGCAGGCAGCTCAGACACTGGCTGCGCTGGAGAGGAGGAAGGCTCTGACAGCGCTGGACAGGTGGGAGCAACTGGAGAGAGAAGACGGAGAGACAGCCTGGTGTGGGGGGCTGCCACCGGAGGACTGGTACGTGGAGGTGGCACCGGAAAAACCGGACCGTGAAGGAGGACACGTGCTCTTGAGCACCGAGCCTGCCCAACCTTACCAGGTTGAATGATCCCCGTAGCCCTGCCAGTGCGGCGAGGTGGAAAAACCCGCACTGGGCTATGCTGGCGAACCGGGGACACCCCTTGTAAGGCTGGTGCCATGTACGCCGGTCCGAGGAGACGCACTGGAGGCCAGATGCGTTGGGCCGGCTTCATGACACCCGGCTCGATGCCCAACCTAGCCCGGCCAGTGCGGCAAGGTGGAATAGCCCGCACTGGACTAAGCACGCGTACTGGGGACACCGTGCGCTTTACCGCATAACACGGTGTCTGACCAGTACGACGCCCTCTCACTCCACGGTAAGCACGGGGAGTTGGCTCAGGTATCCTACCCGGCTTTGCCACACTCCGCGTGTTTCCCCCCCCCCCAAGAAATTTCTGGGTCTGACTCTCGGGCTCCCAACCGCGTTGCCGCGCTGCCTCCTCATACCAGCGCCTCTCTGCCTTCGCTGCCTCCAACTCCGCCTTGGGACGGCGATATTCCCCTGGCTGAGCCCAGGGTCCTTTGCCGTCCAGGATCTCCTCCCAAGTCCACGAGTCCTGTGTCCTCGGTCTCTGCTGCTGCTGCTGTCTGTTCCCACTCTGCTTGATCCTTTTTTGGTGGGTGTTTCTGTAACGGTCGTCATAGTCGTTCTACTCCTCAGACGAGGAGGAGCATGGATCGGACCAACACGCAGAGTGGGTAGTGCTCATGATAATTTATTAACTCGAAACTGAACACTTACAAATACAAAAAACAACAAACGTGACAAAACCGAAAACAGTCCCGTGTGGCACGAACACTGACACGAGATACAAACACCCACAAAACACACGTGAAACCCAGGCTGCCTAAGTATGATTCTCAATCAGGGACAACGATTGACAGCTGCCTCTGATTGAGAATCATACCCGGCCGAACACAAACATCCCGACGTAGAAAATCACACATAGACAAACCCACCCAACTCACGCCCTGACCAACTAAATAAATACAAGACAAAAGAAAACAGGTCAGGAACGTGACACTATTTATCAAACTTTCTACCTGTTGTTATGGTGATACTATTTATCAACCTTTCTACCTGTTGTTATGGTGATACTATTTATCAACCTTTCTCCCTGTTGTTGATTATGGTGATACTATTTATCAACCTGTCTACCTGTTGTTGATTATGGTGATACTATTTATCAACCTTTCTACCTGTTGTTATGGTGATACTATTTATCAAACTTTCTACCTGTTGTTGATTATGGTGATACTATTTATCAACCTTTCTACCTGTTGTTGATTATGGTGATACTATTTATCAACCTTTCTACCTGTTGTTATGGTGATACTATTTATCAACCTTTCTCCCTGTTGTTGATTATGGTGATAATATTTATCAACCTTTCTACCTGTTGTTGTTATGGTGATACTATTTATCAACCTTTCTACCTGTTGTTATGGTGATACTATTTATCAACCTTTCTACCTGTTGTTGATTATGGTGATACTATTTATCAACCTTTCTACCTGTTGTTGATTATGGTGATACTATTTATCAACCTTTCTACCTGTTGTTATGGTGATACTATTTATCAACCTTTCTACCTGTTGTTATGGTGATACTATTTATCAACCTTTCTACCTGTTGTTGATTATGGTGATACTATTTATCAACCTTTCTACCTGTTGTTGTTATGGTGATACTATTTATCAACCTTTCTACCTGTTGTTGTTATGGTGATACTATTTATCAACCTTTCTACCTGTTGTTGATTATGGTGATACTATTTATCAACCTTTCTACCTGTTGTTGTTATGGTGATACTATTTATCAACCTTTCTACCTGTTGTTATGGTGATACTATTTATCAACCTTTCTACCTGTTGTTGATTATGGTGATACTATTTATCAACCTTTCTACCTGTTGTTGATTATGGTGATACTATTTATCAACCTTTCTCCCTGTTGTTATGGTGATACTATTTATCAACCTTTCTACCTGTTGTTGATTATGGTGATACTATTTATCAACCTTTCTACCTGTTGTTATGGTGATACTATTTATCAACCTTTCTACCTGTTGTTGATTATGGTGATACTATTTATCAAACTTTCTACCTGTTGTTGATTACGGTGATACTATTTATCAACCTTTCTACCTGTTGTTGATTATGGTGATACTATTTATCAACCTTTCTACCTGTTGTTATGGTGATACTATTTATCAACCTTTCTACCTGTTGTTATGGTGATACTATTTATCAACCTTTCTACCTGTTGTTGATTATGGTGATACTATTTATCAACCTTTCTACCTGTTGTTATGGTGATACTATTTATCAACCTTTCTACCTGTTGTTGATTATGGTGATACTATTTATCAAACTTTCTACCTGTTGTTGATTACGGTGATACTATTTATCAACCTTTCTACCTGTTGTTGATTATGGTGATACTATTTATCAACCTTTCTACCTGTTGTTGATTACGGTGATACTATTTATCAACCTTTCTACCTGTTGTTGATTATGGTGATACTATTTATCAACTTTTCTACCTGTTGTTGATTATGGTGATACTTTTTTATCAACCTTTCTACCTGTTGTTATGGTGATACTATTTATCAACCTTTCTACCTGTTGTTGATTATGGTGATACTATTTATCAACCTTTCTACCTGTTGTTATGGTGATACTATTTATCAACCTTTCTACCTGTTGTTGATTATGGTGATACTATTTATCAACCTTTCTCCCTGTTGTTATGGTGATACTATTTATCAACCTTTCTACCTGTTGTTGATTATGGTGATACTATTTATCAACCTTTCTACCTGTTGTTGATTATGGTGATACTATTTATCAACCTTTCTACCTGTTGTTATGGTGATACTATTTATCAACCTTTCTACCTGTTGTTATGGTGATACTATTTATCAACCTTTCTCCCTGTTGTTATGGTGATACTATTTATCAACCTTTCTCCCTGTTGTTGATTATGGTGATACTATTTATCAACCTTTCTACCTGTTGTTATGGTGATACTATTTATCAACCTTTCTCCCTGTTGTTGATTATGGTGATACTATTTATCAACCTGTCTACCTGTTGTTGATTATGGTGATACTATTTATCAACCTTTCTACCTGTTGTTATGGTGATACTATTTATCAACCTTTCTCCCTGTTGTTGATTATGGTGATACTATTTATCAACCTTTCTACCTGTTGTTGATTATGGTGATACTATTTATCAACCTTTCTACCTGTTGTTATGGTGATACTATTTATCAACCTTTCTCCCTGTTGTTATGGTGATACTATTTATCAACCTTTCTACCTGTTGTTGATTATGGTGATACTATTTATCAACCTTTCTACCTGTTGTTGATTATGGTGATACTATTTATCAACCTGTCTACCTGTTGTTGTTATGGTGATACTATTTATCAACCTTTCTACCTGTTGTTGATTATGGTGATACTATTTATCAACCTTTCTACCTGTTGTTTATTACGGTGATACTATTTATCAATCTTTCCACCTGTTGTTGATTATGGTGATACTATTTATCAACCTTTCTACCTGTTGTTATGGTGATACTATTTATCAACCTGTCTACCTGTTGTTGTTATGGTGATAATATTTATCAACCTTTCTACCTGTTGTTGTTATGGTGATAATATTTATCAAAGTGCAGCTGCCTCTACTCTTAAACCCTTGGATGGCGTTTTTCATAGCGGTCTTCATTTTGTCACAGGAGACAGTTTTACTACTCATCACTGTATTCTTTACTAAAAGGTTGGCTGGACCTCTTTGAAGTCATGTAGATCACATCATTACACTCTTTTTGTTTACAAAGCCCTGTTCCACAAACTTCCGACTTACCTGAAATCATTGTTAAGATTTAAAATGACATGTTATCCAACCCGTTCACAGGTTTGGTTAACCCTGAAGACTCTTTTGGTTTCTGGAGAGTTTGGTGAATCAGCCTTTCATTTCCTTCCATCTTACGTGTGGAATGATTTACAATCAACTTTAAAATTGGAGGAATTGGTGCCATTTCAGACGGTTGTTAGGAGACCTTTTTACTGAAGAATGTGTCTGTTTTTTATGATTGTGTTTTGCTTTTTGTGTAGTGTTGTGTATAATAGCACATATTTTATTGTGTATATGAATTTGTAGCTTCTCTCTCCCAGCCCCCACAGAGGCCTCCTGCCTGTCTCTCTCTCTCTCTGTGTGTGTGTGTGTGTGTGTGTGTGTGTGTGTGTGTGTGTGTGTGTGTGTGTGTGTGTGTGTGTGTGTGTGTGTGTGTGTGTGTGTGTGTGTGGGTGTGTGTGTGTGTGTGGGTGTGTGTGTGTGTGTGTGTCAAATCAAATCAAATCAAATGTTATTTGTCACATACACATGTTTAACAGATGTTAATGCGAGTGTAGCGAAATGCTTGTGCTTCTAGTTCCGACAATGCAGTAATAACCAACGAGTAATCTAACCTAACAATTCCACAACTACTACCTTATACACACAAGTGTAAAGGGATAAAGAATATGTACATAAAGATATATGAATGAGTGATGGTACAGAACGGCATAGGCAAGATGCAGTAGATGGTATCGAGTACAGTATATACATATGAGATGAGTAATGTAGGGTATGTAAACATAAAAGTGCATAGTTTAAAGTGGCTAGTGATACATGTATTACATATGAGATGGCAAGATGCAGTCGATGATATAGAGGACAGTATATACATATACATTATATTAAGTGGCATTGTTTAAAGTGGCTAGTGATACATTTTTGATCAATTTCCATCAATTTCCATTATTAAAGTGAGCTGGAGTTGAGTCAGTATGTTGGCAGCAGCCACTCAATGTTAGTGGTGGCTGTTTAACAGTCTGATGCCCTTGAGATAGAAGCTGTTTTTCAGTCTCTCGGTCCCTGCTTTGATGCACCTGTACTGACCTCGCCTTCTGGATGATAGTGGGGTGAACAGGCAGTGGCTCGGGTGGTTGTTGTCCTTGATGATCTTTATGGCCTTCCTGTGACATCGGGTGGTGTAGGTGTCCTGGAGGGCAGGTAGTTTTCCCCCAGTGATGCGTTGTGCAGACCTCACTACCCTCTGGAGAGCCTTACGGTTGTGGGCGGAGCAGTTGCCGTACCAGGCGGTGATACAGCCCGACAGGATGCTCTCGATTGTGCATCTGTAGAAGTTTGTGAGTGCTTTTGGTGACAAGCCGAATTTCTTCAGCCTCCTGAGGTTGAAGAGGCGCTGCTGCGCCTTCTTCACAACGCTGTGTGTGTGGGTGGACCAATTCAGTTTGTCCGTGATGTGTACGCCGAGGAACTTAAAACTTACTACCCTCTCCACTACTATCCCGTCGATGTGGATAGGGGGGTGCTCCCTCTGTTTCTTTTGTGTGTGTGTGTGTGTGTGTGTGTGTGTGTGTGTGTGTGTGTGTGTGTGTGTGTGTGTGTGTGTGTGTGTGTGTGTGTGTGTGTGTGTGTGTGTGTGTGTGTGTGTGTGTGTGTGTGTGTGTGTGTCTATTGTTGCTGGAGACGGGCTCTTGTAATTACAAAGCAGGCCACAGAGATAGGCCTGGCAGGACAAAGTGCTAACCAATCAGGCTTCTCTCTCCTGACTCACCACCCATCGCATCCAGCCACTACACACCTCTCTCTGTCGCCCTGTTGGCATGTGACTCTCTCCTCGGGGATGAAGGATTACAAGGCCATTCATATGACACTATGCAACCCAACACTACATAACTCAACACCACGCAACGGTACGCTACACAACGCAACGCAACACTACACAGATTCTTCGCATCTTCCCCCTTCCCGTCCCTGTTTAAAGGACAAGCTTAACCCATACTTCATCTAAATCAACTGCTTCGCTACCAACTTCTGTTTCTTCTCCAAGAGTGCCTGAGGAATACTCTCTCACGACATATCCAGTGTGCTCCTGAATCCAATCCTTGCCCCTTAGTTGCACTGTGACAGTGTACTTTTCCCTTTACATAAGGAAACTGCTTCAGACCAGGAGCTCTGAAGCAGCCCCATGCAGGCAGCATGTGAGCCAGCTCTCCATCCCATTAAAACCATAAATCACGAGGGGGTGGATCTGTTCCCCCTCCCTGTGGCCCTGTACCCCTCCACCCCTGGTCCTGCTCTATGTCACCCAACACAGGCAGCCCAGTGTGAGGGGCCAGAGCACAGAGAGCTGCCTTTGTCTGAAACCCCTAAAACTCCATTAAAGACACTCTCAGTATCACCTCCACTAGTGAAGTGAATTGGCTAGTGTGTGGACAGCAAGTAGTGTAAAGTACTTAAGTAAAAAATACTTTAAAGTACTACTTACAGTAAGTCGTTTTTAGGGGTATCTGTACTTCATTTTACTGTTTATATTTTTGCCAACTTTTACTTTTACTTCACTACATTCCTACTTTTTACTACATACATTTTCCCTGACACCCAAAAGTACTCGTTACATTTTGACAGGAAAATGGTCCAATTCACACACTTATCAACAGAACATCCCTGGTCATCCCTACTGCCTCTTATCTGGCTGACTCACTAAACACAAATGCTTTGTTTGTAAATGATGTCTGAGTGTTGGAGTGTGCCCTGGCTATCCGTCTGGTTGGCTTAATATAAGGAATTTTAAATGGTTTATACTTCTACTTTTATTTTTGATACCGAAGTACATTTTAGCACTCCCATTTACTTTTGATACTTAAAGTATATTTAAAACCAAATACTTTTAGACTTTTACTCAAGTAGTATTTTACTGGGTGACTTTCACTTTTACTTTAATGATTTTCTACTAAGGTATCTTTACTTTTACTCAAGTATGACAATTGAGTACTTTTTCCAGCACAGTAAACACTCTTTAGTTGTTGAGTTAGATTGTATAATGTAAGTTTGTCTGTGTGTGTTTCCGGTAGCGGAGTTAGGGAATAGGCAGTTTCCATCTACATAACATTGCAAAAATCAGGAACTTTCTGTGCAAAAATGATGTAGAAAAATGTATCCATGCTTTGTCACTTCTAGGTTAGACTACTGCAATGCTCTCCTTTCTGCTACACGGATAAACAAATAAATAAACTTAAGTTACTGCTAAACACAGCTGCTAGAATCTTGACTAGAACCAAAATATTTTATCATACTACTCTAGTGCTAGCTTCTGGCTTCCTGTTAAGGCTAGGACTGATTTCAAGGTTTTACTGCTAACCTACAAAGCATTACATGGGCTTGCTCCTACCTATCTCTCCGATTTGGTCCTGCCGTACATACCTACACATACGCTACGGTCACAAGACGCAGGCCTCCTTACTGACCCTAGAATTTCTAAGCAAACAGCTGGCTTTCTCCTATAGAGCTCCATTTTTATGGAATGGTCTGCCTATCCATGTGAGAGACGCGGACTCGGTCTCAATCTTTAAGTCTTTATTGAAGACTCATCTCTTCAGTAGGTCCAATGATTGAGTGTAGTCTGGCCCAGGAGTGTGAAGGTGAACGGAAAGGCACTGGAGCAACGAACCGCTCTTGCTGTCTCTGCCTGGCCGGTTCCCCTCTCTCCACTGGGATTCTCTGCCTCTAACCCTATTACGGGGGCTGAGTCTCTGGCTTACTGATGCTCTTCCATGCCATCCCTAGGAGGGGTGCTTCACTTGAGTGGGTTGAGTCACTGACGTGATCTTCCTGTCCGGGTTGGCGCCCCCCCTTGGGTTGTGCCGTGGCGGAGATCTTTGTAG
The DNA here is from genome assembly GCF_016432855.1 of Salvelinus namaycush. NCBI lineage: Eukaryota > Metazoa > Chordata > Actinopteri > Salmoniformes > Salmonidae > Salvelinus > Salvelinus namaycush. The sequence continues at coordinate 41,398,944 of NC_052329.1, read as the reverse complement.
GCTATACTCGGCCTTGTCTCAGGATGGTAAGTTGGTGGTTGAAGGTATCCCTCTAGTGGTGTGGGGGCTGTGCTTTGGCAAAGTGGGTGGGGCTATATCTCGCCTGTTTGGCCCTGTCCGGGGGTATTGTCGGACGGGGCTACAGTGTCTCCTGACCCCTCCTGTCTCAGCCTCCAGTATTTATGCTGCAATAGTTTATGTGTCGGGGGGCTAGGGTCAGTCTGTTATATATGGAGTATTTCTCCTGTCTTATCCGGTGTCCTGTGGGAATTTAAGTATGCTCTTTCTAATTCTCTTTTTCTCTCTTTCTTTCTCGTTTCTTTCTTTCTCTCTCTCGGGGGACCTGAGCCCTAGGACCATGCCTCAGGACTACCTGGCCTGATGACTCCTTGCTGTCCCCAGTCCACCTGGTCGTGCTGCTGCACCAGTTTCAACTGTTCCGCCTGCTGCTATGGAACCCTGACCTGTTCACCAGATGTGCTACCTAGTCCCAGACCTGCTGTTTTCAACTCTCTAGAAACAGCAAGAGCGGTAGAGATACTCTGAATGATCGGCTATGAAAAGCCAACTGACATTTACTCCTCCATTTACTCCTCAACAACCACTTATTATTATTTGACCCTGTTGGTCATCTATGAACATTTGAACATCTTGGCCATGTTTTGTTATACCCCACCCCTCATAGCCTCATTCCTATCTAGGTTTTTCCTGGGTTCTGGCCTTTCTAGGGAGTTTTTCCTAGCCACCGTGCTTCTACACCTGCATTGCTTGCTGTTTGGGGTTTTAGGCTGGGTTTCCGTACAGCACTTTGTGACATCAGCTGATGTAAGAAGGGCTTTATAAGTACATTTGATTGATTGATAGTTGTGCTGAGGTGACTGTGAGGCACTCACATCTCTAGTCTCCCAACTCCCCCTCTCTCACTGACAACTGATCACTTGTCGTCATTGTGAAGACCAGCGTCGTCCGGGGTTAGGGGAGGGTTTGGCCGGGGTAGGCCGTCATTGTAAATAAGAATTTGTTCTTAACTGAATTGCCTAGTTAAATGAAGGTTAAATTAAAAAAAAAAAATACAAATAAATAAGAGATACATCCAGGGACAGACAGCGCCACGACAGCAGCTCTCAGTGCTTCCTCCCGCTGCTGCCCTCCTCCGGATGGATATCCTCCTAGCTGTCAGGTCCGTATATCGTCCAGATGTTTATCTGTAGCTCAGCTAGTACTAGGTTATATTGGAATGTTTTCCCAGTATTGACAGAGTTCTTGCCGGCTGTGTAGTAGCCCATGTAGCCATGGATCATGGCGAGTGATGGCTTAGCTAGCCAGCTAACTCGGACAGCTTACTAAATAACCATGGATCATAACCATGGATAACCTACAGCTACTGCGCTAACGTTAGCAGATTACCCTTTGCTAGCAGACAAGTAGGGTCATTATCTATGCTTAATGTTCTATGTTAACGTAATTTTAAACGCGTTGCAAGCTAATGCATATCATGTCAACATTCTCGCTGAAGTTAGCTAGCTACTTTTGTTAACCAAATGTCTATGTGGCTAAATAATGCAAACCACAAACGGATTAACACACTCTTGCTGTACTGATGCCTGGGCTCACTTTTGGTGGATCTGTGTTAAGCACTGCTGGAGCCCCTCTCCACCCTGCTCCACCTCCCCTCTCCCTCACTGGAGGCTGGCACCTCTTTCCTCTTACATGGAGAGGGAAAGCAAAAGGGAGAGAGATAGCGAGAGAGAGAGAGAGCGACAGAGCAACAGAGAGAGACAGAGAGCGAGAGAGAGAGAGAGAGAGAGAGAGAGAGAGAGAGAGAGAGAGAGAGAGAGAGAGAGAGAGAGAGAGAGAGAGAGAGAGAGAGAGAGAGAGAGAGAGAGAGAGAGAGAGAGAGAGAGAGGGATAGAGGGATAAAAGAGGGATAGCCCTCACTGCTGTCGACAAGGAGTAAGTGTGCCAAAGAGAGCTCTAACACACACACACGCACACATAATCACACACATACACACACACACACACACACACACACACACACACACACACACACACACACACACACACACACACACACACACACACACACACACACACACACACACACACACACACAAAGAGGATGCTGTCACATGTCACAAAGTAACCTGCGGAGGATGACAGCTCTGTCCTGCAGTGTGTCTGTGTGCGTGCGTGTGTGCGTGCGCGTGGATGCGTGTGTGATGTCTGGGGTGCCCTAGGATAGTCACAGTGAAGCAGAAAGAGATGAGAGAGGGAGAGGAGGAGATAGGAAGGGAGGGGGGATGCTATCACAGCAGGCTGTCCAGAGCCACCTGGGAATGTCATGGTGTCATCGCCACGGGAGCGCACACCCCGCCAGCCCGGCAACGGCCATTTGGACTAATAGGCAGTTGTCAAGGAAATGATAAGATAAATGTAGTGTTTGATGGAAACATAAAGTGATACGGCTGATAGGGACTCGAGCAAGCCAAACAATTAGCAGAGAGCAGCTGATATGGGGGGACAGGGCGGCATGTGGGGGGCGTGGGCCGAGCGGGATGGAGGTGGGATCGAGATGGGGGGGGGGGGGGGGGGGCACTGGACAGGGTACCTCTGGATGAAAGGGTGCAGCAGCCTCCTCCTCCGTCTTTGTCGGCTGGGTCTCTTACCATTTTCTCCTCTTCGTATTACCCCCTTCATTCCCCCTTCTAGGATGTGACCTGCATACCAACACTGTACTCCAGACACAATTACAGCCTGGCTCCGAGCACCCTCACCACACACACATACACAGACACACAAATACACCCACTAGCGTGCACACACACACAGGTGGAGGGGAGGGGGTGTGTGCTTATCTAATGTTCAGGATTAAATTCAGTTACCCCCCAGTGGGATTGGGTTAGGAGATGTCAAAAAGATAGATGGACATGCTGCTAGAATACCCCCCCCCATCCCCCCCCCCCCAAAAATACTTTTGCATGTGTGTGTTTACGGATGTGTGTATCCAATCCAAAATATCACATGCACATACATTTGACATAACATTTCAAATCATTGTGTGTTTCTTTACGAGGACAACATGAATGATCAACACAGGCCGTAGGCCTAACCATTATGATCAAGCATAAATACAGCTATAGGTGTAACATGTTATTGAGTCTACACCTCTATGATTTTCATTGTGCGATAAAAAGGACAATTAAATACATTTTAATACCACCTTGTAACACAACAAAATATGGAAAAAATATGGGTGTGAATATTTTCTGAAGGCACTGTATATATATATATATAAGATATACTGTATAATTGTTGTCCATAATAAATACTAATTTAAGAAATGTTACACAATAACTTGCTGTAATAAGGCAATCATGATATAGCTAAATGTAGGTGACCATACATGTACATAAGAACAATAGCACAACTTAATATTTTTGAAATGGTTCTAATTGTTTTTCTCCAGTAAGCCATTCCTACGTGATGGAGCAGCCTGGGTCTCCAGCTGTTGAGCCCATCTCTGTGATGGGTGTCTGGGGAGCAGGTACAGTATATCTGCGTGGCCCCAAGGATCTCCAGGAGCTCCCCCTGGCAGAATGCTAGCCCCAATGCTCTCTTTCATTTCCCTCGCTGATTCTTTGCCTGCTACAATCACTAACCTGCGGGCGAAAGGGTTAGTTGAATGTTGAACGTCCTATCAAAATAAATTTTTTTTTACAATTTTGAACGTCAATGGATGTTTTGAGGTTGAATTTGTCGTCAATGTACACTAATCAAATTTTGAACCCGATTTTAACCACAAATGAACAAGATTTCGAGAGTTGGTTTATTTTGTCTTGAATTCACATTTGTTGACAACTCAATGAAATAGCCACCTCCTTAGTTTCGCATAGAAATGTGTCTCCGGCTGAATCACAAATGGCTCTGGTCAAAAGTAGTACACTATATAGGGAATATAGTGTCATTTGGCATGCCGCCTCTGAGTTTTCAGCCCGTTGGTGTTGCCTCTGGTAGCTGATTGGGTTTGTGTATGTGAGTTGTGGTCAGGTATTGATTGTGTTGTAGCCGTAGTACAATGGTCAGACTCTCTTCTCCTTCGTCTCCAGTTTCAGGCTCAGAGAAACCTATCCCACGGCCACCCTCTGGTTTGATTAAGCGCCAAAGTTTGATTCTTAATATGATTTGAATTTGGGTACCAATACTGCAGATCTGAAGAATGTATCAATCACACAGAGAAAGATGGGCCTCTCTCTCTCTGTCTCATACACACACACACACGCACATATAATCACACCACCTATATCCGTGTGTGTTATACAGTATGTCCTCTGGAGAGTCTGTAGCCCTGCGGTAATGGCTGCCCATACCTGGCTGTAGCTGTCTTTCTCATAGCCTGGGGCAACTGCTTAACAATTCCACTCTGAATACAATACAGCCTTTCACTCACAGCCTTTCACACACTCTCTCTCTCTCTCTCTCTCTCTCTCTCTCTCTCTCTCTCTCTCTCTCTCTCTCTCTCGCACACACACACCTCACACAAACACACACACACACACCCTGCTCATAGGATACCTGTTTCAAAGCTCCTGTTCAGTAATGAATTTCCAGACCTTGGGAGGCTCCCTCAGATACACTTCAGACACAATGGTAAGAAAGAAAAAACGATCCCTTCATCTCTCCCTCCTCTCCCATCTTTGTCTTTCATTTTCTCACTGTTCTGTTTCTCCGCCATGAAACACCACAGTCGAAGGGTCAGCCCAGGTCAGCAGACTCTAAGGCTGCGTCCCAAATGGCACTCTATGTAGTGCACTACTTTTGACAAGAGCCCTATGGGCCCTCATTCTCCACGTGAAACCAGACATGTAAAAAAAAACATGTCTGTCTGTCTTGCTTTGGTGAGACTGAGAGGCCTGGATGGATAAGCGAATGTGTGTTCTTCTTCCTCTAGCTATCAAAGTGTCTTCCTCTTGAAAAGACCTTATATCTCTTTCCCTCCCTCCCTCTTTCACTATCTTTCTCCCTCTCTCTCTCCCTCCCTCCCTGCCTCCCTGTCTCCCTGCCTCCCTCCCTCCCTATTTCACTATCTTGCTCCCTCTTTCTCTCCCTCTGTCTCTCTCTCCTTATCGCTCTCTCTCTCTCGCTCTCTCTCTTTCTATCTCTCTCTCTGTATATTTATATTTATTTCCAGTGTTTGACAAGAGACGGTTGTAAGGAGCGAGTCGGAGGGGAAACACAATCCACATATGAAGACATGCCAATCATTAGCCCCGGGATATGAGGAGCGCCAAGTGACTGGAGTGCTGCTGGATACCCTCAAACGGCCATTTGAAAGGCGAATACATTTGTGTCACACTCATTTCGCGTCTTGGAATGCTCTGAATGACGGGCTCAGTGCACACTGCGAGGAGAACCATTGAGGTACTGGAAATACACACCGTTTTTTCATGGCGATAAAAGACTGCGAGGTGCACACGTAAAACCACACAGACACGTTGACGTAGACGCACGCATGAAGAAATGCAAGCACGCACGCACGTGCGCACACACACACATACACACACACACACACACACACACACACACACACACTATAAATAACATTACTACGTGGATAGCAGCAAGACCATGTGGTGTCTCCATGTTGGCCCTGTGGTGGCCCTGGTTGTCGTGGTGACTGTGACTGTGGCACCCTTTCCCCTATATAGTACACTACTTTTGACCAAAACCCTATGGGCCCTAGTCAAAAGTAGTGCACTACATAGAGAATAGGGTGCCATACGGGACGCAGACTGTGTGCGGTTGGGAAGGCCCTGCATGGTGCCTGTGTGAGCAGTTGGGTGCCAGAGAGACAAGTGAGAGGGCAATGGAGTATGAGGGATGAGGACCCAACACTCCGGGTCCACATTCCAAATGGCACTCTATTCCAGTGTTTGGGAAGCAGCAACTAGGAAATATATAGTTTACCAAGCTACCAATTACTTCACACTGGAAGAAGTTAATCTACACTAAAGGTACCCTTAAGATAAATATAGTTGACTTCATTTAAGTTGCTTTGAAAAAGTAGTTCACTACAGTACCTCATGAATAATTATCACATGCATATTCACCTGAAATAGACTACAAAACAGTTCACTTTGGGGTCATAACAATTTAGCCTATTAAACACAAAAACGATGTAAGTGAGAATTAGGCAGGTCTAATGCCGAAAAAGAAAGGAAATTATTGCCTACATCGCCCATATTTTAATTTATTTCGGCAAAAAAAGTAGTGTGTAAATTAGTTCCAGTAGTTAACTACTGAAAACATGACCTAGATTGGAATTTAGTTCAAATACCACTAAGCTACTGCAAAATGTAGTTCAATTACCAGTTGCAATACATGTAGCTCACAACTCCCCAACATTGCCCTGCCAAGTTCGACCAGTCCATCCAGCAGCAGGACACCCATAGAGATAGCACCAAGCGGTAATGAAGGAGGACATGCAACAAGTGCTCCAATTAGCCTCTCCCATGGTAAACACGCACACACGACAGACAGACCCTCTAACACACAGAACACCTAACCACATAGACATAGCATGTCTGGTCTCCTCTCCTCTCTCTGCCCTCTCGCCTTCATTGGGAGGAGAGAGGGCACACCCACACACACTCTCTAACGTTCTCTCTTTCTCTCGCACACACACAAACACACACACACACACACACTCACACACACACACACACTCTCTATCATTCTCTCTCTCTCACACGCACGCACGCACGCGCACACACACACACACACACACACACTTAGAAAGAGAGAGTACCCACACAGAGGAATGATGTATGGTTGTGTATATTTAAAACCCTCACTTCATGACCTATCCTCTACAGATCCATTATGGCAAAGAGGAGAGGGAAACTTAATAGGTGTGTGTGTGTGTGTGTGTGTGTGTGTGTGTGTGTGTGTGTGTGTGTGTGTGTGTGTGTGTGTGTGTGTGTGTGTCCAGTGGTAGAGGAGGGTGTGACACATGATCTGGTGGTGTGTGCTTGTGATTACCTGCAGTGATGAGACAAGTACACTTTACAGGGACCAGCTAGGGTATCACAGTGTGGCGTCCAGTCCCCATGTAGAGGAGAGGGAAAGAGGGGACACGAGGTCAACAGGAAATAGTTTGTGCGTGTGTGCGTGTGTGCGTGTGTCCGTGTGTGCGTGTGTGTTTTCTGCCTTGACCTTGCTGGTGGAGGGTATTTTCCAGTCAGCAGAACTCTTTATCTCTGAGAGCAACAATCAATAAGGATAATTAATGATGCCTGCCGCAATGATAGCCTCAGCAGTCATTACCCGGCATTAATTCCTGCAGTCAGCAGCGGGTCAAGGCCAGCCGAATCGCTCACCTGTAGCAAATTAAAATAATCTACACATGGACCACACTGTCAAGCGTTTTCTGATACATTTACCCCAGTCACACTTTAATTACGGCTGGCCCATTCCTCTAGCGTGTAGAGACGTCCTTTTAATATACGACACATAGACGTGCACACACGTGTACGCATGCACGTACACAAGCACAACCGCATACACACACACACACTTAGGAGGAAGGGAGTGGGAGAGAGAGCGACTGACACAACTACAGATGTCGGATCTTAATCTGATCACTCTTTTGTTGCTGAGAATTGTCCACATAATTCACATTTCCCGTTGCTGCAGGAGTATTTTCCTGCTGTAGCAAACTGGATCAAATTAAGATCTGACATCTGTAGCAATCTGGAGGATTTCATCTCACCTGCCATTTCCCCCACCCCTTTTGCCCCTAACATAAATCACACATTGCACGCAATTTTAGAATAACGCTGCAATCAAAAATGTGATTTAGAAGTAAATATAATTTAGGTTGAGCTGCAAGATGTAGCGAGTGAATATATTATCATAATATTCATGCCCTGGTAAAAATATGAGAAATCACAAAGGATTAACGTAACAGGCAATGTTATGGTAACACTGGAACTGATGTCTGTTTTAGGATTTGATCACTCTGTATTAGGGCAAACATTAAAGCTTATTCTCTAGTCTATGCAGTTGCGGTCGAATAGTTTGGCACCCTTGTACAATTTACTATTTCTTCTGAAATGAATTGAAATTGAAAACAAACTTTTGGTGTACAGTATACACGTTTATTTGTTCGATTTAAAACTGCACAGGACCAAGAAAAAAAGTCTAAATTGAAATTGTGATTTTTCACTTTAAAGTAAAAGAAAAAGGGCGAAATGATTCAAAATTCGTATTAATTTGGCAAGTGATTCTCGTTTACTGTATGATTGATCTCACCTGTGGTAAATTGCAGGCTCTTACAAGGTAAAGAATTGGTATTCAACCAGTTTTGAAAAGAGAAAACGGAACATTCTGCTCCATTGCATTCCATTGTAAAATGCAAGGGTGCCACGATATGTGACCGCAACTGTCCCATGGACAGGCAATGATGTGCATGGCAGGCCTTAGTACGGAGGCATAATGCACCTTAGTGTTTTTGAGGGGGTACTGACGGCCAAATGTAATATCTTGGAATTCATACTGTCTTAAATGAACAAGAGTATGTGTTGAATGTTTTATCCCAGAAATATATAAAATGGGCATGAGGCCTCTCTTTTATATCACGATGCATGAGCAATTTAGGGTTGCTGGTTCACGTCATTTCTCAATTTGTTGTCTCTTAAGTTTGATGCCAAAACTGGTGATTTTAAGCAAGATGATGACATCCTGGAATGGTACATAGTGGTCATGTTTGTCGTTCATTGGAACCCATTCAAATGAAGAAACATAGTCCTTATATATACTGTACAGTATACAGTGGGGCAAAAAAGTATTTAGTCAGCCACCAATTGTGCAAGTTCTCCCACTTAAAAAGATGAGAGAGGCCTGTAATTTTCATCATAGGTACACTTCAACTATGACAGACAAAATGAGAAAAAAAAAATCCAGAAAATCACATTGTAGGATTTTTAATGAATTTATTTGCAAATTATGGTGGAAAATAAGTATTTGGTCAATAACAAAAGTTTATCTCAATACTTTGTTATATACCCTTTGTTGGCAATGACAGAGGTCAAACGTTTTCTGTAAGTCTTCACAAGGTTTTCACACACTGTTGCTGGTATTTTGGCCCATTCCTCCATGCAGATCTCCTCTAGAGCAGTGATGTTTTGGGGCTGTTGCTGGGCAACACGGACTTTCAACTCCCTCCAAAGATTTTCTATGGGGTTGAGATCTGGAGACTGGCTAGGCCACTCCAGGACCTTGAAATGCTTCTTACGAAGCCACTCCTTCGTTGCCCGGGCGGTGTGTTTGGGATCATTGTCATGCTGAAAGACCCAGCCACGTTTCATCTTCAATGCCCTTGCTGATGGAAGGAGGTTTTCACTCAAAATCTCACGATACATGGCCCCATTCATTCTTTCCTTTACACGGATCAGTCGTCCTGGTCCCTTTGCAGAAAAACAGCCCCAAAGCGTGATGTTTCCACCCCCATGCAGAAAATCACATTGTAGGATTTTTAATGAATTTATTTGCAAATTATGGTGGAAAATAAGTATTTGGTCACCTACAAACAAGCAAGATTTCTGGCTCTCACAGACCTGTAACTTCTTCTTTAAGAGGCTCCTCTGTCCTCCACTCGTTACCTGTATTAATGGCACCTGTTTGAACTTGTTATCAGTATAAAAGACACCTGTGCACAACCTCAAACAGTCACACTCTAAACTCCACTATGGCCAAGACCAAAGAGCTGTCAAAGGACACCAGAAACAAAATTGTAGACCTGCACCAGGCTGGGAAAACTGAATCTGCAATAGGTAAGCAGCTTGGTTTGAAGAAATCAACTGTGGGAGCAGTTGATAAGACCACTGATAATCTCCCTCGATCTGGGGCTTCACGCAAGATCTCACCCCGTGGGGTCAAAATGATCACAAGAACGGTGAGCAAAAATCCCAGAACCACACGGGGGGACCTAGTGAATGACCTGCAGAGAGCTGTGACCAAAGTAACAAAGCCTACCATCAGTAACACACTACGCCGCCAGGGACTCAAATCCTGCAGTGCCAGACGTGTCCCCCTGCTTAAGCCAGTACATGTCCAGGCCCGTCTGAAGTTTGCTAGAGAGCATTTGGATGATCCAGAAGAAGATTGGGAGAATGTCATATGGTCAGATGAAACCAAAATATAACTTTTTGGTAAAAACTCAACTCGTCGTGTTTGGAGGACAAAGAATGCTGAGTTGCATCCAAAGAACACCATACCTACTGTGAAGCATGGGGGTGGAAACATCACGCTTTGGGGCTGTTTTTCTGCAAAGGGACCAGGACGACTGATCCGTGTAAAGGAAAGAATGAATGGGGCCATGTATCGTGAGATTTTGAGTGAAAACCTCCTTCCATCAGCAAGGGCATTGAAGATGAAACGTGGCTGGGTCTTTCAGCATGACAATGATCCCAAACACACCGCCCGGGCAACGAAGGAGTGGCTTCGTAAGAAGCATTTCAAGGTCCTGGAGTGGCCTAGCCAGTCTCCAGATCTCAACCCCATAGAAAATCTTTGGAGGGAGTTGAAAGTCCGTGTTGCCCAGCAACAGCCCCAAAACATCACTGCTCTAGAGGAGATCTGCATGGAGGAATGGGCCAAAATACCAGCAACAGTGTGTGAAAACCTTGTGAAGACTTACAGAAAACGTTTGACCTCTGTCATTGCCAACAAAGGGTATATAACAAAGTATTGAGATAAACTTTTGTTATTGACCAAATACTTATTTTCCACCATAATTTGCAAATAAATTCATTAAAAATCCTACAATGTGATTTTCTGGATTTTTTTTTTCTCATTTTGTCTGTCATAGTTGAAGTGTACCTATGATGAAAATTACAGGCCTCTCTCATCTTTTTAACTGGGGGAACTTGCATAATTGGTGGCTGACTAAATACTTTTTTGCCCCACTGTATATCAAATGGGCATGAGCTCAGTGTTTCGTCTCTTTGGTTGCCCAATCTCTTTATTTGAAGCGAGATGGCGACATCCTGGGATGATAATCAGGTCATATTCACCGGAATCCATTTTGTCTATATTTTTTTCCGTTATATATCTATTTTGTAAACTGGCTTATAAGCTACCACGTGTTCAAATCGGAGCGCCTGCCCTGTCAAGACTGTTTATTTCCACAGTTTAAAGTTTGGAGAAGAAATTCAGTTTGACTCCATCATTCATGGGCTGGCATTTTTATTGTACGGGCAAAATTAAGGGCAAAATTTGAATTGTGAGATTTAATTTCCTGTAATGTTTAAATGACTTTCTTGCCTTGGCCAGCATCCAACACAGTAGAATAGCCAATGGGCCTGATATGAGATTTTAAAACAGAGGTTGCTTTCGCTGCCAAGGGAGAAGTGGAGAGAATAATAATTAGAATCATTTTCTTTTTTTACTCTCTCTCTCTCTCTCTCTCTCTCGCTCTCTCTCGCTAAAATGTTTCGTCTGTTAGGGAGATTGAGGTATGTGTGACATCTGAATAACCCAGCGAAGTGAAATATATACGTTTCACCTATGAAACATTTTCCAAACGTGTAGGTATTACATTTAATTGATGTGAGTGTCATACTGAAAATAAGAATATACACGCCTTGATGTTGATTGGCATGTATTGGTTATCCCAACTCCCACACAAGATTATACCCTTCTGTTTTATATCTCCTTCAGCTCAATTTAGATGAACAGAGTAGGCGTACTAAGCACGCATTCCCATTCTATCCAGTCCAGGAGTTTCACACCACGCACAGGGAGATTTGACATCCTTTGCTTAACCTGTAAATATTCTGTCTTATCCAAGATATTATTTTATAAGAAAGACGGTACTATAAAATCAGGAATCACGTACAGGTTACTTTCCACACTCCGACTGTGCACTGTGATACAATCTGTGTAGGAGTGTCAAACATGAGAGGCACATGTTGAAGAAAAATTTGTGTTTGGCTGGTGTTTGAAATGTTCCTCCAAAATGAGGTCCATAGAACATGTCGTTATGGCCCCCCCCCCCCCCCCCCCCCCCCTCCCCCCTACAACTTGCTCACTAGATTCATTACAGTTAAATGTTTTATATGCTCACGTAAAAAAAATAAACAGTGGCCAGAATACCTCTGGACTATCATAGCCCTGCCATCATTACCCAGAATGCACTCACGTCACCATTTATTTTTAGATCACTTTTGCATGACATCACCGGTTGATTTAGAATGTCCAATTAAACAGAGAAGTATAAATCTCCTCCCTCCTTTCCCCTTCCGCCCTGCCCCCTTTCTCCTCCTATACACTACACTCAATCCACTGCACTGCCCCCCCCCCCCCCCCCCTCACACATACACACAGACACACACACACACACACATACGTAATCACACACACAGGACCTGATCTCCCCAACTAGAATAACATGGTAGACAAGCATAGATAATACATTATTTCTCATATATCATATAGCTCTAGTGACCTCAAGTCACTAGACTGCACAACATCAACTATAAACAATGTACCAGTTATGTTCCACTACTGCATGTGACCGCAAAAAAAGTCCATCGGTGCCATCAATTCTGTAACACTTGTATTTTCTTACTAGCACTGACTTAGCTGATAGCTGCTTTGTTGAGGAAAGAATTGACTTGCAATGACTGTGGTTGTCTTACCTTCCTTAGTTGAAGTCGCTCTGGATAAGAGCATCTGCTAAGTGACCATAATGTAAACTTAAAATGTAATGGATTTCAGTAGTAAAACATGAGGTCCAGACATGTAATACACAATTGAGAGGATCCGGTCAGGCTGTCTCACCGCCTGGAACGGCAACTGCACCGCCCACAACCGCAGGGCTCTCCAGAGGGTGGTGCGGTCTGCCCAACGCAGCACCGGGGGGCAAACTACCTGCCCTCCAGGACACCTACAGCACCCGATGTCACAGGAAGGGGCAAAAAGATCATCAAGGACAACAACCACCCGAGCCACTGCCTGTTCACACCGCTACCATCCAGAAGGCGAGGTCAGTACAGGTGCATCAAAGCAGGGACCGAGAGACTGAAAAACGGCTTCTATCTCAAGGCCATCAGACTGTTAAATAGGCATCACTAGCACAGAGAGGCTGCTGCCTACATACACAGACTTGAAATCATTGGCCACTTTCATAAATGGATCACTAGTCACTTTAATAATGTCACGTGACCGATAACATTTGATTTGATTTGATTTGTAAGCAGCATTCATTTTTTTTGATATACCCTTGTTTTACCAGGTAAGTTTGACTGAGAACATATTTATATTTTACAGCAACAACCTGGGGAATTGTTTTGCCTCTCCATCTGTAGCTCTTCTATAGACTCTCTTTAGTCTCTCTTCATTACTCTTCCTTATCCAACCAGCCTAACCTACAGTACACATCACTGGGGGCACCAAAAACACTATTAGGGGAACCTATGTTCCATAATTAAGTAATCAGCACTGCCTGTAAACACACACGAATGCACACACGTTCTCCCACACACCCACACACATACGTGCACGCGCACATACGCACACACACACATTTACACGAACACACGCTCTCCCTCTCTCTCTCTCTCTCTCACACACACACACTTCTGACAGAGACCAGCAGGGTGACAGCTGGGGGACTCGCTCTGTGATTGTCCCTCCCCCTCTGCATCCCTGTCCCATGGGGGACGGGTGGAGCTCAGGCCCTATCCTTCATTCAGCCAGACAACTCTCTCTACTCTGGGATATCTCTGTATGGAAGACTGCTAGTTGATGGAAGACTGGAGGAGGAGAGGAGAGTGTGTGTCATTCTGGGGTAAATGTTCAGTTATAGTCAAGCCTATAATATACAGTATAAGAACACTTGATATTTGAATGAGAGTTGCTTCTAGAGGTAAAACTGTCTATAATCTTAATAAGAGTCTATTTAGCATAGAATTAAGTGTCAATGAATATTCACTCCAAATAAATATGGATATTATACACAGTATAGTGTATATTATTTGCATCCAGCTGTGCATCCTTCTTCGTTTCAGGTTCTTGTCTTCCCACCCTGTTGCTAACCAGATCCTGCCACTCAATTCCTTTTCTTCCATTTTCTGTCAAATAAGAAAATGGAAAATTACAGAAGATTAGCGGCATGCATATAAAAGACTGTCAATCATTTAAAATTAACTTGCGCCTGTTGATCTGATTGGGAGATTGCTGCGACACGTGCCGTCATTAGAGACGGCGAGGCCTTTTGTATGCCGAGAGAACGGCTGTCACAAAACAATAATAAATTAAGCGCCGGAGCTATGGCGTGATTAAAAACACGGGTCCGACTTCGCCTTTCTCTCATCCCTTCATTTCCTCTTTCCTTTCATTTCCCCGTAGGAAACAATACATGCAATTAGCGACAAGATGACCATTGTTCGTTTGTCTTGCAAATAAAGACTAAACATTTCTCTCTCTCATTCGCCATGTTTGTTTTTGGTACATGTTAAGAGGAAACGGAGCTGGGCGGCGTTGCGTTTCTTCTTCTACGGCGACGCCTGGGCTCAAAGGTCATGACATTGATTTAACCTTGGCATCACGTCTGACTTTAAGAGCCAACGGATTGCATGGGACTGTGTCTGTTGGGGGTGGGGGGGCAGTGGTGGAAAAAGTACCCAATTGTCATACTTGAGTAAAAGTAAAGATACCTTATTAGAAGATGACTCAAGTAAAAGTGAAAGTCACCCAGTAAAATACTACTTGAGTAAAAGTCTAAATATTTGTTTTTAAATATACTTCAGTATCCAAAGTCAATGTAATTGCTCAAATAAAGCCTACTTAAGTATCAAAAGTGAAAGTAAATGCAATAAATCATCATATTGAGCAAACCAGACAGCACGATTTCCTTGTTTTTTTATTTATTTACAGATAGCCAGGGCCACACTCCAACACATCCTTTACAAATGATGCATTTGTGTTTAGTGAGTCCTCCAGATCAGAGGCAGTAGGAATATCCGAGGATGTTCTCTTGATAAGTATGTGAATTGGACCGTTTTCCTGTCAAAATGTAACGAGTACTTTTGGGGGTCCGGGAAAATGTATGGGATTGAAAAGTACCGATTTTCTTAAGGTATGTAGTGGAGTAAAAGTAAAAGTTGTCAAAAATATAAATAGTCAAGTAAAATACAGATACAAAATACAAAAAAAACGACTTAAGTAGTACTTCAATGTATTTTTACATCGTTACTTTTCACGACTGGTGAGGGTTATATTTGTTGGGGGTTGCATGTGCCCCTTTGGCAGAAAGAGAGAGAGAGGGAGAAGAATAGAGGAGAAATAGAGGGAGAGAAATACAGAGGACATAGATAGATAAAGAGAGGGAGAAAAAAAAGGCACAGAAAGAGTGATGGCATAGAGTCAGAGAGCGAGAAAGAAGGTGAGGGTGTGTGTGTGTGTGTGTGTGTGCGTAAGTGTATGTGTGTGTGAGTGTGCATGTCTGTGTGTGCACCCAGGCCCCTGTCAGCGGGTTAGCCGGTGAGATTCCTGATAACACTGCGCCGCAACCTGGCATTTAATTAGAGCCACGATACAGTCCTCCCTTAATTTCACTATCACCCAAAAAGGCACTTACTCTGTAATTTCCTGTCTCACTTGGAGGGTCTTACTATCTCTCACCGAGAAAAGATCGGAAGCTTCGCTTTATCTCAAACACAAAGAAAGGGAGCAGTGCCCAAATTTGGAAGGCCCGTCGCTGGAATATATACATAATGATTACAAAATGAGGGCCTGAACATGAGCCGTGAGCACACATCAAACCGGAGCACACATCAAACCGGAGCGAACGTGAAGCGAACTGCTATGGCTTCACCCTCGAGGTAGTGTGTCGCAGAAACTGCCTACTGCCTATGTGTGTGTGTGTTTGTGTAAATGCGTGTGCATGCGATCATACTTGCGTGTGCTGTGTGTGTGTGTCCTCGCGCGCTGTGTGTCCTTGTGTGCTGTGTGTGTGCCCATTTGTGCTGTGTGTGTGTCCCTGTGTGTGCATGCGCGTGTGTGTGTGTGTGAACATACTCTACCTAGTATCACACTGCCTTTCAGAGGGACTTTTTAACTATGGGAAATTTTGACTGGTTTTTCTCTCTGCATTAAGTGAAAACATGACGGGCCGCTTCTGTAGCCTGATGGATATAAAGGTAGAATCGAGAAAGCCATTAGCCATGTGGCTATCACAGCCTGTCGGAAAAGTCAACGGGCAGTTCTTTATGTGTCTGCAAGCAAACATAGAGTAATCATCCCCTTTATTAGGGAGCCGCAGTAACGATCTGCTAAAATCAGTCATTTATTACAGTCAACTACACCTGACTCTGCGCTTATTAAAAACATTAATAATGGGGCGGGCGGGGGGGGGGGGGGGGGGGGGGCATAATTAGTAAACAAATGTAATTAGTCAACCCTCTTCCTGGTAAAAAATACACACTTTTTGGACTTGATCCTTTTTTGAAAGATTAGTGTTAATGTATGCATGCGCACACACCGAATGAAGAATCTGCTCACACACTTGTCCTCTAATTAAAAACCACAGCTCAGGTTAGAGAGACATTACATGAGAGCTGTTTACCAGAGTGTAGAAAGAAAGAAAACCACCCCATTAACATCTCTCTTTATTTCCCTCTCCCCTCATCACCACCGTCCCGGTCTCTAACAGCAGTCTCACCGGCCCCTGCCTCAATTACCAGTTAATGACTCTTAATGCATGGTAAACACATGCGCCGGCTAAGAGCAAACAAAACATGACCGGGACTATGAATAAGTGAACAGCCACACAAGAGGCGGAGTCACACTGATCCATTGGGATCAACCAACCAGAACCCTGCAGAGCAGCCCGGGTCACACGGGTCGCAGGGATCGTAGGGGCTTGACCCCAGAGCTGTTTTATTAATAGGGATTTGCAAAATAACACAACCCTCCAGGCTGTCTGTGTTGAGGCTCGGTAGCTAGCGCAGGGCTAGGCTGGATGGGTGGATGAGAGAGTGATCAACAAGACAGGTAGGTGTCTTGGCCAGGCAGGTCTCGGTAGATCCAAGCCCTAACAGCCTCAACTTACACACACACGCACACGCACACACACGCACACACACGCACACACACACACACACACACACACACACACACACACACACACACACACACACACACACACACACACACACACACACACACACACACACACACACACACACAGACACACACACACACACACGTACTCCAGGGCTTTGCCTTCGACAAACACGGATCACATGCTTACTTACACTGTGCGTGTATTGGGGGGGGGGGGGGGGGGGTGCAGTAAACCTGAGGGACACCAAACGGACTCCCATATCTCTTAACTGTATTAACAAAAGACTACCACCGTCCACAAGTATCAATCTGACTCTATTGCAGCGGTTATAGTACACTGTATACATTCATTGAAAAATGTGTCGTTTCGATGGTGAGCCGTGCTATTGCTGGAAGCTGCTAGAGGAGCCATCTTTCTGACAGGAAATGACTCAAATGTTCGTACTGCAGAAGAGGAGGGGGGAGAGCAGGCACTTCCTGTCGTCATAACTTAATGGAGTCACAGTGCCAGAGGCTAGAGAGAGGAGGGGAATATATGTGGGGTGTTTATATTCGTGCCAAACTTGTGTATGAAATGCCATTCATCAAGCTCACTTTGAAATGCACTGAACGATATGACGGAATTATGCAGATCAGGGATGTCTGAGGGAGGATTCAATTTGGTAACCTTGGCAACCTCAGGTGCTCTTATATCCCGTGCGCTCCGGAATACGTTTCCCCGCGCATCAATTAGCGGGCACACTACTTCAGAAGGAGAGACAGACGTTAATTGGCTTGTAAGCGCTAATGACTGCATTCTCAAATGTGCCTGACGTTCTTTAATTCCGCCAAGCCCCCCCCTTCTTCCATTATCTGTATAAAAAAATCTAAAATACAGATGGATGGATAGCTTGTGCTCTCTTGGTTCGATAGCAGTATGGAGAGAGAGTGTGTGTGTGAGAGAGAGAGAGAGAGAGAGAGAGAGAGAGAGAGAGCGAGAGGGGGAGAGAGAGAGAGATACCTCAGTTGACAGAAAGGTGGCAGTCTGAACTTTTGCGACAGCCTTCATATAACGCTGTTTCAGAGGGACCACCAGTCGGGGCCTTGGGTCCACTCAAGGACAGTGAACAGGACTAATATCACACAGCGGTGAGACTGTCCTAATATGGACACCGTACTGCATGATTCTCATCGCCACCACTATCGTCGTGTTGATCGTCATCTAGGCATTGTCCTTGTCTGAACTACTATGGATCGATCTTTTTCTAAGATAGGTGAGGTTCTTGGACAGCTCAGGTACAACTCACACACAAATGACCCCAGAGTCACCAGATCACAACTTGGATGACCATATGACCATGGGTGACAGTGTGGGAAGGGCAAGGAGTTTTTCCTGACCACCTGACCTGACCATGAAAAACTGTATGTCCCATAAATAGCTTATCATTAGGGACCAGAGTTTTTCCTGGTCAGGTCAAATACTCCTGGCCACATAGGACGAGTGATGCTAGCTATTTTAGAAACTGGGATTGGCTTATAGAGCTCGACTAACACTTAATTACCAAACATCTCTGAACACATCCAAAAACAGGCGTCTTTCCTCCACTGCTTTACGCAAGCACTCGCCGACTCAATTAGGATGCAAGCGTGGGTTTGTGAAAAGCCTGGTTGGTTTAAATGACGACACGCGTACTTATTTGTAGCTCATGTCCTGACATAATGCAAATGCTATGTAAATGAACTCAACTGATCTCCCGCTAGCTGCATGATCACTGGTCTTCGGAGAGTGTGTTTGAGTCAGACTTTACATAAGGTTGGAGCAGTGGCCTATCATTGGTTTAAAAAAAAACGCAGGAAAGTAAAATACAGCCCGGCTCAGCTGATGGGCAGGTTACTATGAGGTAAGGACTGTAGATGAGCCACATGATTGTGTTAAACCTCTCTTCTCAAGTTACATTGGGGGTTGTTGATTTGACATATAGGTTAAATCATGATTGTCAACCCGAGTCGTCCATTTTCTACTGCAGGCAGACGGTCTGTCCCAGATGGCACTCCATTCCCAAAACAGTGCACTTCTTTTGACCACAGTAGTGTACTATATAATGAGTAGGGTGCCATTTGGGATGCAGCTTGGGTGGGCTCAACAAGGGTCCCCAGATGCCTTCGCAGCCAGTCGAAGGATGGAAAGATGAGTTAAGCACCCCGAGCCTACTCGATTCACACACGTCATCGACCACAGCTGACACTGTTGAGACAGGCCATTTGCGGACTCGTTCTGCCGTCACTAAACGACAAAGGAGCGGCTGGTTAAGCAGCCGACTGACCGCATCTGACTGACAACAACACTGCTGTGACATATGAACGAGAGATGTGAGCGTGGAGCGTGACTCTGCCACGGTACACCAACCAAATTGCCAGTGTCCCTTTCCCTTTCTTTCCTTCTTCCCTCCTACCCTGTCTCTGCACCAAGCATTAATTGTGCCCGAAAAGGGCCACATGCCTCAATTAAAATAAATTGCTTTTAATTTGGGGCTTTCCTTTTTGCCACGGCCGGCATCACTTAATTTCATTAGCAGCGAACCTGTTGAGCGCTTTTTTCAAAAGCGTCGTCTCGCGGACGCACTTGAAAATGAAAAGAAGCCTTTTTTTTCTCTTCTCCCCCCTCCGCTCCTCAATTAACAGAATCGTTCCCTTTCAACTAAAATGAATGTTATTGAAACCAATTAGCATAGACTGGGAAATCTCTCATTAATGAGGGGAGTGTGGGTGAGTAAACAGGAATGAAAAGATGAAATTAGAGGAGAGCCTCTTCTTGTTGGCCCAGAATAATGACACGCTTAGTCGCCTAATTGTCTGGTGAAAAGCGCCGCAGCGATAGTAACAGATTGCCGTGTTCATTAGGCAGCAATGGGCCACCTGCTGCTGGGGCCGCCTCGCCCGCAGTCCCCATACACGTGTTACTCCCATGAGGCTATTTTTTGGACACAATGCTCCCTATGAAAAGCAAATGAGCCTGCCAATATGCTGCAATGTTGTGTCCTTATTGCCAAGGTACCCAGGCATAATATGTCAAATCAAATGACTGGAGCCCAATAGTGGGAAGAATGAGAGGAAATGACCTTAAAATATGGGGCTACAGAAATATGTAAAAATAATTACATTTGTAATGATGTGTATTCTACCTATCAATTCTGGTTCCCATCTCATCATTACCCTGTTTATTGCACCTTTTTGAGGCTGAGTTTGTTCCTAGTCTGGAGGTTGTGAGCAGATAATAGCCTCCTAATTGTGGCGAGGCTGGGACTGGGAGGCTGTGGCATTCTTTCAGCATTTATCCCCCCCTTCATTAAATATTTAATGGCTTGTGCCGGAAGAAACAAACTCTACACACATTTTCTAATTCATATCCTGAAGACAAGCAGAGCCATGAACAGGAACACACACAAGAGCTATCTCTCTCTCTCTCTCTCTCTCTCTCTCTCTCTCTCTCTCTCTCTCTCTCTCTCTCTCTCTCTCTCTCTCTCTCTCTCTCTCTCTCTCTCTCTCTCTCTCTCTCTCTCTGTGTCTCTCTCTCTCTTTCTCTTTCTCTCTCTTTCTCTATCTCTCCCTCTCACACACACCGACTTACTCCTAAGTCAAAACGATGCTTGGTGTTAATTAATTCTTAATTTATTCTTGAATTATTTCCGAAATGGGATGCAGATATTTTATGGCACAGCGGGATCTGCTGTAGCTCTAAGGCAAAGGGAGAGAAGGTGGTTTAAAGGAGCTGTGACCCTTCTCTCTATTACGAAAATAACATAACTCAAAAAGTCATCAATACCAGGTTCCTTTCTTGTCTTTCCAGCATTTTCTCTCAGGAACAGCCAAACTTCTATGCTCTAGTTTGTGTGGGTGTGTGTGCATGTGCGTGCATGGGTGTGTGTGTGCGTGTGTGCGTGCATGGGTGTGTGTGTGTGTGTGTGCATGCATGCATGCTGACCTTTGTGCATTGAGTATGTGTGTGTGTGTGTGTGTGTGTGTGTGTGTGTGTGTGTGTGTGTGTGTGTGTGTGTGTGTGTGTGTGTGTGTGTGTGTGTGTGTGTGTGTGTGTGTGTGTGTGTATGCACATTCATGTGTTTGTTTGTCTGTGAATGTGTTGATGTGTGAATTCCTGTTTGTTTGTTGTCTTTATGCCCTATACCCAATATGGACCATTAGCCTATAGCTTGCTAGCTACACCGTGGTCAGGCTCTCTTGCTGTCTTCTCTCTTCCATGTTCACAGCTCAGTGAGAATATTAATGAGTCCCATTGTTACATGTTGCACCAGCTACAGCTGTTGGCCATAATTATCTCGCAGATAACTTAAAGGGTGTCGATTAAAACCATGCTCTTTTTCTCTCTGCTCCATCCATAAGACACGTATGGGGTGAAGGCTCAGGGTGGGAGGCAGATAAGGGGTGGAGTGGGGGGTGGAGTAGGTTCTTTAGGGTAGGGGGGCGCTTTAGGGCATTTAGAGGGCTTAAAGGGAGGTGATGGGGGGAGGGGTCATGAGCATTTCATTTTCTCTTCTTGGCAGTAAAGATTCAATCAAAACACAAATTACATCCAGACCGAAGCAGTGGACTGATTAATGTGTTAAAACCGATGTGATGCTCCATTCCAGCTCCTCAGGACTGAACTGAACATACACAGTCAGTCAGTCCATTTAATTGTCCTTCATAAGTCCCTCATTCCCATCGTAACATAAAACTCTTAGGAGTAATATACAATGATGCGTATGATAATATAATGCAACTCTTCCCAAATCGTGTTCTCTGGTAATGGTTCAACAAATACAATGAGAGGTGCGCCGTGTGTACGATGTCTTTTTTCTGTTACATGCGGGATGTTTCTTTATATTCTGCATTAAAATTAGGCTGTGAAGCTTATGCCAAACAAATTTCCCTCGCTTGGCATACTGTAATAAATATCGTCTGATTTGAATTCTAATGAAAGTAAAAGTGTGGATATTCCACTTCCTGGAAGTATTTTAGCACCAAGGCCACACTCTCAGTGTTAATATACCGTAGAGACATAGGGCTTAGTAAAAAAACACCAGTAATCAGGGCTTGTATTCATAAAGCAGAGTAAGAGCGCTGGTCAGGAATCAGGTCCCAACCTGTCCATATAATCTTATTCATTATGATCTAAAAGGGCAAAACTGATCCTAGATCAGCACTCCTACTCTGAGACGCTTCACGAATATGGGCCCAGGGAATTGGATTAGGCTAAATCTACTCAGCTCTGTGCTTTTAAACTGACTAATCTGATTAAATTCTGATCTAGTTTATACTACTGCTGCTCTTATTTCACTATGAGACAGACAGAGAGAGATAGAAGGAGATAGAGAGAGAGAGAGACAGAGAGAGAGACAGAGAGAGAGTGTGTGTGAGAGAGAGAGAGAGAGAGAGAGAGAGAGAGAGAGAGAGAGAGAGAGAGAGAGAGAGAGAGAGAGAGAGAGAGAGAGAGAGATGCTTACGAATGTTTCCCTTGTTTATTTCCCATTTGTTCATTGTCAAATAATGTAAACATATGTTTCCCATGCCAACAATGCCATTTGAATTGAAATTGAATTGAGAGAGAAGGAGAGAAAGAGAGAAAGAGATGGGGTAGGCTTGAAGAGAGGGAGCGACAAGAGGTGAAAGAAAAACATAGAGGGAAAGGTAACCAGTGAAATAGACAGCAAGATCAACAAAAAGAGGCAGTTAGGCAGAGTGTGGATTCTACATGTTACCCATAGTGGTGTTATTGGATATGGCCCCTAGGTTTGGCCCCTGGGTGTGCTGATACAGTACCAGCTCCTCTTGAGCTTGAATGATGGCTGTGGCTGTTTAAAGGGTTTTGGGTGGGGGGTGTAGGGGGCGAGGGGGGGCAGACAGGCAGGCAGCTGAGCCCAGAACAGTACGGCTCCCCCCCTTCCCTCTCCCCCTTTCCTTCTTTCACTCACTCTCTCTCTCTTTCTCTCGTTGTGTCTTTCTCTCTCTCTCCCTTCCTCCCCCCTCCCCTTCTCTCCTCAGACTCTGTCTCCCTGGGGAACATGGCCGCTTAATTGATTTACTTTGTGGAGGATTACACGTCCATCACAAGACAGAGCATCACGCGGTGGCACACGCCGCCATCACGCCTCTGCACACGCATGCATATATGGATGGGGTTTGGACAGGGCTTAGCGATGGGTGGGGATGGTTGGGGATAGTTGGTGACCATTGGGAGTGATGTATGTGCGAATGGAAAAGTATCGCAAGGTATTGAGGGCCGTCATGGATCGAGAGTCGATCGGCTGATCGGTGGATTGGTGGATGTCAATATGTTGTTTTAGTCTTGTTGGTTGTTCTGGGGAGTGGGTTAGGGGGATTTCCTGTTTATGGATGGATGGCAGGCTCATTGTCTTTGGGGATTGAGGGATCTGGGACATTGTGTGTAGACGTAGCTTTAATTTTGTTTATATCCTTCCCGTAGATTTTTCTATGAAGTAGATTATTGCACACTTGTGTTCAGTCCCTGGATTGGATGCTATTTTGTGAATGTGTTGTCAAGTGAGGGTTCTGAGGCTTACGGTGGTCTACCGGTCTAAACTGGCGCCTCCGGATTACATATACTGCTACCGCATGGGTTCAAATCCAGCCCACTTCTCTCTTTCCTCTCTACCCCTGTCATATCGAATAAAAACAAAAAAAACCTGGTCTCAATGGTGACTCCCTGATTAAATAAAGGTAAAAAAATAATAATAACCTCTTGGGTGAGAAGACATACGCAATCAATACAGCTCCCTCAAAAAATGGGGGAGGGGGGGGGGGGGGGGTGTTTGATCATTTTTCTTTCACTTTGAAAATGTGGAGTAGGTTTTGTAGATCGGTAGGAAAAAAATTCCAAATGTAATCGCTTTTTAGATTTAAGGCAGCAAAATGTGAAGACTGTGCAGGGGGTGTGTAGACTTTCACTAGTGATTGTCTATACAGTGCCTTGCAAAAGTATTTCATCCCCCATGGCGTTTTTCCTATTTTGTTGCGTTACAACCTGTATTTTAAATGGATTTTTATTTTTATTTCATGTAAGAGATACACAAAATAGTCCAAATTGATGAAGTGAAATGAAAAAAATGATTTGTTTGAAAAAATGCAAAAAAAAACAAAAAAACAGAAAAGTGGTGTTTGCTTTGCTATGAAGCCCCTAAATAAGATCTGGTGCAACCAATTACCTTCAGACTGTCACGCCCTGACCATAGTTTGCTTGTATGTTTCTATGTTTTGTTTGGTCAGGGTGTGATCTGAGTGGGCATTCTATGTTGTTTGTCTAGTTTGTCTATTTCTATGTGTTTGTCCTGGTTCTCAATCAGAGGCAGGTGTTAGTCGTTGTCTCTGATTGGGAACCATATTTAAGTAGCCTGTTTTGTATTGTGGGTTGTGGGTGATTGTTCCTGTTTCTGTGTTTGTACACCTTACGGGACTGTTTCGTGTTCGTTAGTTTATTCGTTATTTTGTTTGTTTGTTTGTTTGTTTGTTTCAAGTATTCAAAATAAATATGAATACTCACCACGCTGCGTATTGGTCCGATATCTCCTACTCCTCCTCGTCAGAGGAGGACAAAGAATTCCGTTACACAGAAGTCACACAATTAGTTAAGTAAAGTCCACCTGTGTGCAATCTAAGTGTCACATGATCTGTCACATGATCTCAGTATATATGCACCTGTTCTGAAAGGCCCCAGAGTCTGCAACACCACTTAGCAAGGTGGCATGAAGACCAAGGAATTCTCCAAACAGGTCAGGGACAAAGTTGTGGAGAAGTACAGATCAGGGTTGGGTTATAAAAAAATATCCAAAATGTTAAACATCCCATGGAGCACCATTAAATCCATTATAATTTTTTTTAAAGAATATGGCACCACAACAAACATGCCAAGAGAGGGCCACCCACCAAAACTCACGGACAAGGCAAGGAGGGCATTAATCAGAGAGGCATCAAAGAGACCAAAGATAACCCTGAAAGAGCTGCATAGCTCCACAGCAGAGATTGGAGTATATGTCCATAGGACCACAAAGCCGAACAGCCCACAGAGCTGGGCTTTACAGAAGAGTGGCCAGAAAAAAGCCATCGCTTAAAGAAAGAAATAAGCCAACATATTTGGTGTTCGCCAAAAAGCGTGTGGGAGACTCCCCAAACATTTGGAAGAAGGTACTCTGGTCAGATGAGACACAAATGTAGCTTTTTGGCCATTAAGGAAAATATCTGGCGCAAACCCAACACCTCTCATCACCCCGAGAACAACATCCCCACAGTGAAGCATGGTCGTGGCAGCATCATGCTGTGGGGGTGTTTTTCATCGGCAGGGACTGGGAAACTGGTCAGAATTGAAGGAAAGATGGATGGCGCTAAATACAGGGAAATTCTTGAGGGAAACCTGTTTCAGTCTTCCAGAGATTTGAGACAGACTGGGACGGAGGTTCACCTTCCAGCAGGACAATGACCCTAAGCATCCTGCTAAAGCAACACTCGAGTGGTTTAAGGGGAAGCATTTAAAAACTTGGAATGGCCTAGTCAAAGCCCAGACCTCAATCCAATTGAGAATCTGTGGTATGACTTAAAGATTGCTGTACACCAGCGGAACCCATCCAACCTGAAGGAGCTGGAGCAGTTTTGCTTTGAAGAATGGGCAAAAATCCCAGTGGCTAGATGTGCCAAACATATAGAGACATTCCCCAAGAGACTTGCAGCTGTAATTACTGCGGTGGCTCTAGAGGGAAAGGGGCAGCATGTAGGTAGGGCCAGTCAGAAATCGCAGCCTGCCCCATTCACTCCCATAAAGTGGACTTCCAGTTTTTCTAAATGTTGACCCATTGTGTAAAAGTACCCATTGTGCATGACAGCTGATGGCCTTTGGAGGAAAGTTGTTCTCTTTGTTTCTAGAGTTGTTGTTGATCTTTCCCCAACTGAATTTTGTTTGTTTGTGCATCCTATCTTCATCTGTCTCAACAATCTTCCTGTTTTAATTATGTTTTTGGAGAGAAATGAGGTGAACAAGCAGTCAGAGTGGGTGGTGTTGATGACTGTTATTGTTGCCTCATCCTGGTTGTTACAGTAACGATGTGTTCCTGCCTATCATCAGCCTCGCCACTTGGTTTGGAGCAGAGCATTGTCGGGAAATGTACCCATGCTCAAATTCATAGACAGATCTATATACAGTACCGGTCAAAGGTTTAGACACACCTACTCATTCAAGGATTTTTTTTTTTTTTTTACTATTTTCTACATTGTAGAATAATAGTGAAGACATCAAAAGTATGAAATAACACATATGGAATCATGTAGTATCCAAAAAAGGGTTAAACATATCAAATATATATTTTACATTTGAGATTCTTCAAATAGCCACCCTTTGCCTTGATGACAGCTTTGCACA
Source organism: Salvelinus namaycush (assembly GCF_016432855.1). NCBI lineage: Eukaryota > Metazoa > Chordata > Actinopteri > Salmoniformes > Salmonidae > Salvelinus > Salvelinus namaycush. The sequence continues at coordinate 41,372,414 of NC_052329.1, read as the reverse complement.
CTCTTGGCATTCTCTCAACGAGCTTCATGAGGTAGTCACCTGGAATACGTTTCAATTAACAGGTGTGTCGTCTTAAAAGTTAATTTGTGGAATTTCTTTCCTTCTTAATGCATTTGATCCAATCAGTTGTGTTGTGACAAGGTAGGGGGGTATACATAATATAGACCTATTTGGTAAAAAAGCAAGTCCAAATTATGGCAAGAAGAGCTCAAATAAGCAAAGAGAAATGACAGTCTGTCATTACTTTAAGACATGAAGGTCAGTCAATACGGAAAATGTCAAGAACTTTGAAAGTTTGTTCAAGTGCGGTCGCAAAAACCATCAAGCGGTATGACGAAACTGGCTTTCATGAGGACCGCCACAGGATCGGAAGACCCAGAGTTACCTCTGCTGCAGAGGATATGTTCTTTAGAGTTACCAGCCTCAGAAATTGCAGCCCAAATAAATGCTCCACAGAGTTCAAGTAACAGACACATCTCAACATCAACTGTTCAGAGGACACTGTGTGTATCAGGCCTTCATGGTTGAATTGCTGCAAAGAAACCACTACTAAAGGACACCAATAAGAAGAAGAGACTTGGTTGGGCCAAGAAACACGAGCAATGGACATTAGACCGGTGGAAATATGTCCTTTGGTCTGGAGTTCAAATTGAAGATTTTGGTTCCAACCACCGTGTCTTTTGTAAGAGGCCGTGTGGGTGAATGGATGATCTCCACATGTGTATTTCCCACCGTAAAGCATGAAGGAGGAGGTGCTATTGTGTGGAGGTGCTTTGCTGATGACACTGTCAGTGATTTATTTAGAATTCAAGGCCCACTTAACGAGCATGGCTACCACAGTGTTCTGCACCAATACGCCTTCCCATCTGGTTTGGGCTTAATGGGACTATCATTTGTTTTTCAACAGGACAACGACCCAACACAGCAGGCTGCGTAAGGGCTATTTTATCAAGAAGGAGAGTGATGGAGTGCTGCACCAGATGACCTCCACATTCCCCAGACCTCAACCAAGTTGAGATATTTTGGGATGAGTCGGACCGCAGAGTGAAGGAAAAGCAGTCAACAAGTGATCAGCGTATGTGGGAACTCCTTCAAGACTGTTGGAAAAGCATTCCAGGTGAAGCTGGTTGAGAGAATGGCAAGGGTTTGCAAAGCTGTCATCAAGGCAAAGTGTGGCTATTTCAAAAATCTCAAATTTAAAATATATTTTGATTTGTTTAACACTTTTTTGGTAACTGCATGATTCCATATGTGTTATTTCATAGTTTGGATGTCTTCACTATTATTCTACAATGTCGAAAATAGTCAAACTAAAGAAAAACCCTTGAATGAGTAGGTGTTCTAAAACTTTTGACCGGTAGTGTATATAATTTGTTGAAATAACCACTGAACAGTTGAAAATCTTTGGGACTGTGCCATTAAATCACCAGCCACTAGAGGGACAGTGTGGGAATGAAGCGCCCATATGTTATCTAATTTTCACTTCCTGGTGTATATCCGCGCCCTCTATGTGTGCCTTGTGAAAAAGAGGAAATTGCAGAATGCTCTGCTGTCTTTGTCACCAAATAAAAGTAGTTGCATCCAGTCTTCTCTCTCTCTCTCTCGCTCTCACTCTTACTCTCTCTCCCCCTCTCTTTGACTTGGGGAAAGCAATCACCCTCCCCATTCTCCCCCCACTACCCATCATTTTTCACCCTCCCACCTCTACTTTTTCCCATTTTCTCTGGCCCTCTCCCCCTCTCTCCATCTCCCTTCTATTTCTCCCTCTCTCACTTCATACCTCCCCTCCATCTCAACCCATCGTCTCCCATCCTCCCCTACTCACTTTTTATTTCCCCTCTTCCTCCTTCCTTCCCTCCCTCCCCTTTCTCCCATTCCCCTCTGATCCCTCCCTCTCTTTGTTTCTCTATCTCTTTCCCCTCTGTCTCTCTCTCCCTCCCCCTCTCTCGCTTCTCCTCCCTCTCTCTCTCTCTCTCTCTCCAGTGAGTGAAACAGGAAGTGGGCTTCCTCCGGTGTTTGGAGAGGGGAACTGAGAGCCTGTGTTAATTAGTCTAATTGGGATTAGAGACAGCAGTAGCAGAGTGTGTGAAGAACAGGCCTGGCACTGCATGGGAAACACTGGGCCTACGTCCCAAATAGCACCCTATTCACCACATGGTGCCCTGCTTATAACCAGAGCCCCTTTGGGGAATTAAGGTGCCAGGGTGTCATTTGGGACCCATCCTGGGACACTCCCTCCGCTGTGAGTGAGAGAGCTGAGGAGAGCTGTAGCCAACACAAGCATAGGGAGAGAGGACTTTTCAAATATAGCCCTCCAAAAGACACTTAAAACGGTTACTTTTATTGGCACAACAGTGTCCAACTCCCCGAATTACCCTATTTGACAAATCTTTCAAACAATTTTTGAATGAAAAAGATTTGTCTCTTTTTTGGGGGGGCTTTTAAAGTTTGTTTCGGCGGTTTATTTTGGTGGTCGGTAATTTGTTGGAACGTGTCGCTGACACATTTAGTGATAATGTGTGGTAGTCATTATAGTGCTCCATGATAGTTGCTTCAGTCTCTCCTATGGGCCTTGAGTACACAATTCCCAAGGCCTGATATTCTACAAATACACGTTGTAATGGTAAGCAGGCTTTAGAAAAATAACATTGTGATTAATTAATGCATCCTAACTACATAATAGCGCTTAGATAAATGTAATTAACAGTAACTGTCCATGCATAATTGCTATTAGTTATGTTATTCATTAGTTTCATCCGAGAACAAAATATTCAGTAAAGCGAAGACATTACTTTTTGATGCTAAGCATATAGTGTGAGGAACAACATTTATTATTTAGAGCTTCTTTTGTGTTAGTTATACTGTTTTAGTGAATTTAGTTGAAGAGCTTGCTAGTCAGCCCCTATCAGTCCGCCATAACCAAGCTGCCTGTCACACCTTGATTTGTTTCACCGGTCTTTGTGATTGTCTCCACCCCCCTCCAGGTGTCGCCCATCTTCCCCATTAGCCCCTGTGTATTTATACCTGTGTTCTCTGTTTGTCTGTTGCCAGTTTGTTTTGTTTCGTCAAGCCTACCAGAGTTTTTCCCCCTCTGCTCCTGTCTCTCGATTCTCTCTGTTCCTGTTTCCTAGTTTTCCCGGTGTTGACCATTCTGCCTGCCCTGACCCTGAGCCTGCCTGCCGTCCTTTACCTTTGCCCCACCTTTCTGGATTACTGACGTTTGCCTGCCCTGACCCTGAGCCTGCCTGCCGTCCTGTACCGTTGCCCCACCTATCTGGATTACTGACCTCTGCCTGCCCTTGACCTGCCTTCTGCCTGCCCCTGTTCGATCAATAAACTGTTGTTACTTCGACGTTGTCTGCATCTGGGTCTTTACCTGAAACGTGATACTGTCAGGAGTGATACAGCATACTGTAGCTCATGAAGACAGAGTAGATACATACAGGACACGCACAGGCATAGACACACACACAACACACCTGCATACGCACACACACGCACGCATGCACGCACACACACACATACAGCAGGAAGCAGAGAGCGAGAGAGAGGGGGGGGGGTAATAATAATAATAATTATTATGTTCTTGATAAGTGGGCGAGGAGCGGACTATTCAGTGAACGTTTCCAGATGCTGGGGGTGAAGCGGGCAAGCAGATGGTCAGGTCTCGGCTCCACAGCACAACTCTGCTAGATACAGGCTGTGTCCCGAATGACGCCCTATTTCCTACATAGTGCCTTACTTTTTGACCACAGCCCTACGGGCCCTTGTCAAAAGTATTGCACTATAAATGGAATAGGGCGCCTTTTGGGAGGCAGCCTGCGGACTCCTCCACTTCAACAACACAGAAACACTCTCACTCTCTCTCACTGTGTGTGTGTGTGTGTGTGTGTGTGTGTGTGTGTGTGTGTGTGTGTGTGTGTGTGTGTGTGTGTGTGTGTGTGTGTGTGTGTGTGTGTGTGTGTGTGTTAGTTGGATGTTGAAGAACAGTACGGCTGTGAGACCTCAGTAGGAAGGTGTTGAGCCTCGTAGGAGGAAGAGGTAAAGTGTGCATATGGGCCTCTCGTAACTTCCACTAAACACACCCACATCCACACACACACCCATTGCACACACACGCACACAAACACACACACCCTCCTCCATTGCACACCCGTGTGAAACCCCCACCCCAATCTCCGTCCCCGTCTGCTTGACCATACTGGCCAGGGATGTGGGGGTGGGGGTGGGGGTGGGGGTGGGTGTGGGGAGGACAGGGATGTCACAGTTGAGCGCTTCCATGCCTACCATCCCCGTGTCTGCCGGTGTCACCTGAGCACATGCAGAAAGCCTGGCTGCAGGAGAAGAGGAGGCGGCTCCAGGTGGAGCTACAGCGGGGTCACGCGGGCTTGACCCAGGTCACCCAGACAGATTGGCCACACCGGGAGGAAGCGAGGAGAGAGTGAGGAGGGATGCAGACTGCCACAGAGGGACACAGGCTGCAGGTCACCAGGGTCAACTGGCAAGAAAACTTACCTGCAGCTTCCATTGTTTTTATTCCCTCCCAACAATACACTCCTAGTGCTCAATAAAGGAACCGGGAAGAACCTCTAAGAGTTCTACCACCTGTTTTCTCAACTATTCTTAAAGGCTGGGAAAATAGGATAAGTTATAACGAAGGATATTATAAAATGATTTGTCCGAGGTAAGTTTTGAACAAAAGACGCTTGTTTTCGTGTTGTTTTCCAGTATGCTGACTTATTACTCTTGATTGTTGGATAAAAGAAGAAATGTGGGTTGGAAAATAAGTCAGAATGTGTGTTTACTCTTCGGGAACGGTTCGAACTAAGCCCAATAACTTCAAGCTAAGACGACTGAAATAGTCTAAGAGAACGCTGACTTTAAGAGGAGCTCGAAGATAATGCAAGATGAAAAACTCTATTATAGACCTGACAGACAGGGGTATTGATGTAGTGATTTTCTGTCAGATTCACTCATAACTTTATCGATAAGAATGACTGTAACGTACATGGGTCAGGTGTCAGTGTGACACACGCTCAGGAGTCGCCATGGTGACCAAGACCTGTTTTGTTTACGCAACATGCAGCCTCCTGTTATCGGCACTTCCTATCGAAGAGTTTGCACGACACAGACACACACAAAGACACACACACACACACACAGACACACACACATGCACGTACACACACATGCACACATGCACACACACACAGAAACAAACATGGATACCGGCATATACACACACACACACACAGACATACACACACTCACACACCATTCTTTCTCGCCTACACCCTGCTGTCATCTCAGTTCCTCCCACAGGCGACACCCGCGAACCTACGGCATGATGGGAAATGGGCTGTCATCACTCTAACAGGGCGCCGCAGTCTGCTAATCAGATCTGGAAACGGCGAGGAGGGCGAGTGCACCCGTTATGCACCCAGAGGAGGGTTAATGGTGCTGATGTTTTTGGGAGGAGGGTGGATGGTGGATGTGTTTGGGCCTGCTTTGGGTCTAGTGGGGGCCTTTCCGGGCCATGCATGTGCATTAGTCAGCTGACCAACGCAGGGTAAATATTTACCTCCAGGAAGGGACCAGTGTATTTCCCCTCCCTGAACACAGAACACTAATTCCCTCCTTCTCTCTGATTTGGCTGCTGTTTCTCAGAATAGCAGTAATTATCACACTTCCCTGTATTCTTCAGAGGACCTCATTGTCCCGGCTGGGGAGGTTGGCTGCAGCAGTCCTGCTCAGGCCGACCGGAAGCCGGGCTCTCCTCACAGGCCCTGCACTCCCAGCTCAGAGGAGGAAAGGAAACAAAGAAGAGAAGAATTAGCCCGCTGTGTTTTATAAACTACTCTCTGCAGTTAGGAGCGACGCAATTAAACATAATGGATCTCTAAGAGGGAGGAGGTTCACGCTCTTCCTCTCTCTCTCTCTCTCTCTCTCTCTCGCACTCTCTCTCTCGCACTCTCTCTCTCTCTCTCTCTCAATTCAATTCAATTCAATTCGCTTTATTGGCAAGATGTAACAATGTACATATTGCCAAAGCTTATTTTGGATATTTACAATATAAATAAAAATGAGAATCAAAAATGTCAACGGGACAACAGTAACAACAATAACCAAGGGTCAAAATAACCATACATTGAACAATAACAATAAGCATACAGTAGAGTACATGTGCAGGTTGATTAGTTTGTCAGACACTGTCCCTCAACTTATGGCAGGCAGCAATGTAGTGCGCTGCCAACCCACAGCTCTCTGCGTCCTCCCCCAACAGGACGGGTAGCCTATCCTCATCAGAGAGGTCTTTGAAACCAGGGTTTCAAATTTGGGAAAATGACACTCTCTAATTGTTTTATATTTTTGACATTTTGTCAGGAAATGCAGCTCTGTCTCAGGTTCTGCTGTTGTGCAGTGGTTGCACAGCCTTTCCTCTACAGGGAGCCAGGTTTTCCTGTGTCTACCCTTCTCAATGGCAAGGCTGTGCTCACTGAGCATGTACTTTGTCAAGGTTTTTCTAAGGTTTTGATCAGTAACCATGGTCAAATATTTAGCCACGGTGTACTGTCGCTTTAGGGCCAGATAGCACTGCATTTTGCTTTGTGTTTGTGCTTGTGTTTCCCAATAAGCAATGTAGTTTTGTTTTGACTGTGTTGTAATTTGGTTTATTCTGATTGATTGAATGTTCTGGTCCTGAGGCTTCAGTGTGTTAGTAGAACAGGTTGGTGAACTCAGCCCCAGGACCAGCTGGATGAGGGGACTCTTTCTCTCTCTCTCTCTCTCTCTCTCTCTCTCTCTCTCTCTCTCTCTCTCTCTCTCTCTCTCTCTCTCGCTCTCTCTCTCTCTCTCTCTCTCTCTCTCTCTCTCTCTCTCTTCCCCACACATTCTTATTCTCTCTCCCTCTCTTTTACACACTTTCATATACTCTCTCTCTCCCTCTCTCTCTCCCTCTCTCTCTCTCCCTCTCTCTCTCTCTCTCTCTCCCTCTCTCTCTCTCTCTCTCTCTCTCTCTCTCTCTCTCTCTCTCTCTCTCTCTCTCTCTCTTCCCCACACATTCTTATTCTCTCTCCCTCTCTTTTACACACTTTCATATACTCTCTCTCCCTCTCTCTCTCCCTCTCTCTCTCTTGAATTCACTCGTTCTCCTTGTGTGTTATGGAGATCCCACTCCTGCCCTCTTAGAAGCACCAACCAAACCCTTACCCTTCAAGTGGAATGCAGTCCTGAGGACCAGTGTGTTTTTATATCTGCGCCCTCTTTAACCGATGCACCGCAGCACACAGGCTCATCAGCACACTGACCACCTTTCTATTGAATGGGTCAATCAGTGGGTCACGGGTCAGGCTACTGGTCAAGACGGGGGGGTGGGGGGTGGAAGGTGGAGGGAGAGTGCTGGCTGGTGGCTGGGGGGGATGTGGGTGTAGCGGGTTCCGGACCAATCAGTGTAGCTGTTGAGAGTAATCCACTTCCTGATCCCCTGGGCAGGATGGACAGCTGTCCGTAGGCCCCTAATCAGGCCCTGTGGCTGAGCTGCTGTCAGACTGTGCTGGCCTGGGCTGTTGGTTGGGGCTAGTGGGGCTGGCGAGGCTGAGAGGGAGGCCTGGGGATATTGATCCGGCCTCTCAGGGGCTGACAGACTCCTCTAAGTGGATGTGTCTGCAGCCGACGTCCTCTCCTCTCCTCCACCCCTCCGACGTTCTCTCGTAACCCTCTCTCCTCCCTCCTCCCTTCAATTCCCTTCTTCCTCCCTTCCTTTTCCCTCCTCCCTCCCGCTTTCCCTCCTCCCTTCTCCCTCCCTCCTCTCTTTTGCTAAACATGGTCCTCTGAAACACAGTGGCACTCTCTCTCAGAGGAGTCCCAGGAGTCCGTGGGCTGCTTAGGGCCTTGTCATTCCCATGAGGGGCCCCCATGCATAAACCAATGAAAGAATGATGGGTCATTGGGACGGGCTCAGGTGTTATGACTGCCTGTTGTGTCTCCGTTTTATTGTTTCTATCTGAGAACTCAAACAGTTGATGTAACCGGCCGGTGTAAACCTATTTGTGAGTACAACCTGTCTAGCAGTCCTGTGATGGTGAACCTGTCCATCTGTCCTTTTGAATGTCCACCTGTCAAATACCCGTCTATCTGCCTTATTAGGATCTGTCTGTGAAAGCCCATATGTGCAGACTTTCTGCATGTCTGTCTGTCCCGCGAGAGTCTACCTGTGCGTGTGTGTGTCTGTGTGTGTGTGTGCACGTGTGCGCGTGTGCGCGTGTGTGTGTGAGGCCTGGGTGGCTGGAGGGCTGATCTTGCTGCCTGAGACAGGCAGCTGTGCCATCTGTTCAGTCAACCTGAGGCAGTGCACACACAACTCCCTCCACCCCTGCATCTCCTGCTCTTCCTCTCTCTCGCTCCTGCTTTCTTATTTCTTTCCTTCTCTATCACTTGCTTCCAGGATATACAACCCCCATCATTCCGTTGATGGATTTTCAATCCGTGTTCCTTATTTATATCCAAACACACGCACAAACAAACACACAAACAAACGCACACACACAGCAAGAGAGACAAATATGTACACACAGAGAGGCATGGGGGAAGACAAGTGAATAGGAGAGACCTCACTGGAGTTGCTGTTGTCATCTTTATTTACACAGCTGATTGTTTGCGAATGAAGCGACTTAATAGCTATTTTTGAAGAATAGAAAATCCATATTTTGCCCAATCAAAAGGAGGTTGTAAAGCCAAAGCATTCCATTTTGAATAAAAGCCCCTTCCATAACAATCAGCGCATTGATTGGGAAGCCAATACCGCTCAGGCAAGCGGCTCACGTGAATTAATGCCTCTGTGATGTGGCCGGGCCATAAATGATAGGAATGAATGTTGTTTTGATGTGACTGAACCAATCGCCGCCGAGGTGAGGAAGCCAAAAGTGATTCTGACGCCATCAAATCTACTGGAGAAGATGTGCGGCGACCGGCAATCCATTCTCCCGTTAATGGGAGTGAGAGGCCCTGCTCTGACACCATTGATAGATAAGCATTATAAAAGCACATCTACTGACTGTCTGCACCCCCCCCCATCCCACCACCACCCTACCACGACCCCCCCCCACACTGAATATTCTATCTTATTTACAATACCTCGGTACTTCGCCGCCCCAAAAATTGTTATTAGATTCTTGATGGCAAATAAGAAAAGAGGGGAGAGTCGCGGAGAGGAGAAAGGGGCCGGTCGGAGGAGTAGAAATGGGGATTTTGTGGGGAGCTCTGGATTTTAGTATGCACGCTTATTCTGTTAAGATGAAATGCAATAACAAATATGTTGGCCTGCTCCCTGGGAAAAAAAGGCCCTGGAAACATTTTGAGGCTGGCTTATATTTATCATCCGACATAGACTGTCGCCGGGAAGAATATATTGCTTTAAAAAGTCGCACCCGTAATAGCGTTGATATAATTTCCATACATTTTCATTTCAAATGTGATCTTTTTCTCATCGGTGAACAACATAAACTATTTAAAGAGGATGCTGGTGTGCCAAACTTTTCCCACCAACGTTAAATTAGCAAGTCGTATCGCCCCGGTGATGGATAACACCCCTAGCTTCTGTTGGGGACAAACTAGGGAGATAAACTGGCCCTCACATATATATATTATATATATATCAGCATCTCTAAACCAGTATGATGACCTGAGACTATAACTACTCCATTGAAACGAATTTCCATCCTCTTTGTCAGATTTTCTCACTGAAAACATGCCTGTACACGTCAAACTCATAATTGTCAGACATCACAGCGCAGACATCTCATTGAGTATTATTACCACGTTATTACAATGGAATGGTGTGATCATTAAGTGGTATTACTGTGTCATTATAGTAGAATGGTCTTATCGTTGAGTATTATTACTGTGTCACTATAGTAGAATGGTTTATCATTGAGTATTATTAGTGTCATTACAGTATAATGGTCTTATCATTGAGTATTATTACTGTGTCATTACAGTAGAATGGTCTTATCATTGAGTATTATTACTGTGTCATTATAGTAGAATGGTCTTATCATTGAGTATTATTACTGTGTCATTATAGTAGAATGGTCTTATCATTGAGTATTATTACTGTGTCATTATAGTAGAATGGTCTTATCGTTGAGTATTATTACTGTGTCATTATCGTAGAATGGTCTTATCGTTGAGTATTATTACTGTGTCATTATAGTAGAATGGTCTTATCATTGAGTACTATTACTGTGTCATTATAGTAGAATGGTCTTATCATTGAGTATTATTACTGTGGCATTACAGTAGAATGGTCTTATCATTGAGTATTATTACTGTGTCATTATAGTAGAAGGGTCTTATCATTGAGTATTATTACTGTGTCATTATAGTAGAATGGTCTTATCATTGAGTACTATTACTGTGTCATTATAGTAGAATGGTCTTATCATTGAGTATTATTACTGTGTCATTATAGTAGAATGGTCTTATCGTTGAGTATTATTACTGTGTCATTATAGTAGAATGGTCTTATCATTGAGTACTATTACTGTGTCATTATAGTAGAATGGTCTTATCATTTAGTATTAGTACTGTGTCATTATCGTAGAATGGTCTTATCATTGAGTATTATTACTGTGTCATTATAGTAGAATGGTCTTATCGTTGAGTATTAGTACTGTGTCATTATCGTAGAATGGTCTTATCATTGAGTATTAGTGCTGTGTCATTATCGTAGAATGGTCTTATCATTGAGTATTATTACTGTGTCATTATAGTGGAATGGTCTTATCATTGAGTATTATTACTGTGTCATTACAGTAGAATGGTCTTATCGTTGAGTATTATTACTGTGTCATTATAGTAGAATGGTCTTATCATTGAGTGCTATTACTGTGTCATTATAGTAGAATGGTCTTATCATTGAGTATTATTACTGTGTCATTATAGTAGAATGGTCTTATCGTTGAGTATTATTACTGTGTCATTATAGTAGAATGGTCTTATCATTGAGTACTATTACTGTGTCATTATAGTAGAATGGTCTTATCATTTAGTATTAGTACTGTGTCATTATCGTAGAATGGTCTTATCATTGAGTATTATTACTGTGTCATTATAGTAGAATGGTCTTATCGTTGAGTATTAGTACTGTGTCATTATCGTAGAATGGTCTTATCATTGAGTATTATTACTGTGTCATTATAGTAGAATGGTCTTATCATTGAGTATTATTACTGTGTCATTATAGTAGAATGGTCTTATCGTTGAGTATTATTACTGTGTCATTATCGTAGAATGGTCTTATCGTTGAGTATTATTACTGTGTCATTATAGTAGAATGGTCTTATCATTGAGTACTATTACTGTGTCATTATAATAGAATGGTCTTATCATTGAGTATTATTACTGTGGCATTACAGTAGAATGGTCTTATCATTGAGTATTATTACTGTGTCATTATAGTAGAAGGGTCTTATCATTGAGTATTATTACTGTGTCATTATAGTAGAATGGTCTTATCATTGAGTACTATTACTGTGTCATTATAGTAGAATGGTCTTATCATTGAGTATTATTACTGTGTCATTATAGTAGAATGGTCTTATCGTTGAGTATTATTACTGTGTCATTATAGTAGAATGGTCTTATCATTGAGTACTATTACTGTGTCATTATAGTAGAATGGTCTTATCATTTAGTATTAGTACTGTGTCATTATCGTAGAATGGTCTTATCATTGAGTATTATTACTGTGTCATTATAGTAGAATGGTCTTATCGTTGAGTATTAGTACTGTGTCATTATCGTAGAATGGTCTTATCATTGAGTATTAGTGCTGTGTCATTATCGTAGAATGGTCTTATCATTGAGTATTATTACTGTGTCATTATAGTGGAATGGTCTTATCATTGAGTATTATTACTGTGTCATTACAGTAGAATGGTCTTATCGTTGAGTATTATTACTGTGTCATTATAGTAGAATGGTCTTATCATTAAGTGCTATTACTGTGTCATTATAGTAGAATGGTCTTATCATTGAGTATTATTACTGTGTCATTACAGTAGAATGTTCTCTCTGTGATGCATCACGTCTCAACATTTTCCAAAATGGAGAAATAATGATTATTTCAATACGAGGCGACATGGTGGTAATTGTTCTATCGTTAAGTGCTTAACCCACCATTATCTCCTCAGCAGAGTCTAGCGTACAGACTGATTTACTGACTGCACCTTACACTGGAGGAGAGGGAAGGGCCGCGTCCCAAATGGCACCCTATTCGCTCCCTCTGTGGCGGACTGCTGTTGACGGTCAAAAGTCGTGCACTACAGGGATTAGGGTGCCATTTGGGACGCAGACCAAGATTCAGCTCCAGACCTAATGTAGTGTGTGGAGTGATGCTCCTCTATTGACCCGGACACAATTTACAGCTCCGATAAAGTAAAGATCCGTTCCTTATCTGTTCTCCAATGGTCCGCGAGCTGATCAGGTGAGAGAACGCGCCAGAAGCTGATTTACTTCCTGGTTTACTGGATTACTTACCGGATTTTTGAGGGCCAACGTATAAATATGTGCCGGGATTCACAGCCAGGCGGCAATAACGCAGCACTCTAAAACAGACTTTTAAAGGTAATTCAAGCTTGATCCGACATGGATTTACCGTGAATGCAATCTCGGTGAACGTCTGGGAAAATGTATTTAAAAGGCACATTGTTTAGTGTGTTGCTGGATAACGCACCCTGCATTAAGTCCCAGCTCTGGTATGCTTCGCTTTGTGAATGTGTAAGGAGCTGGGGAACTTTAGTGCAATAACAGTATGTAATGGGAAGATGTGAGGTGACTTACGATTGGTCTTCTAAAGAGGTCAGGAAGACACAATTAAAGACAGGACCCGGAAGTGCTCAGAATGGCCGGAACAATGAAAGAAATGCCAAATATTGCCTTGTAATGTCTGGTGTTAGACAGGTGTTAGACACCCCTGCATGTTTACTAAATTAGGCCCCCCAAGTTAAGACAAGGGCTGCCCCAAGAGAGTGCCAGTCTAAAGTTAAATACCTAAGAAGGGAATTTCCTTAGGCATGCAATTGTATTGATCTACAATATTTTTATCAGCACCATTTCCATGCCATGATGAATTACTAATGATTCATTTGATTATTTCAGGTTGTGACGTGAAAAGGTTTTTGTGAAAAGTATGAATTTGGCATGCAATTATGGCTTTTCCAATTTCCACAGTATCATTTTCATACCGTGGTTCATTAGTAACATGTAATTCCAGGTTTGTGTGTGTGTGTGTGTGTGTGTGTGTGTGTGTGTGTGTGTGTGTGTGTGTGTGTGTGTGTGTGTGTGTGTGTGTGTGTGTGTGTGTGTGTGTGTGTGTGTGTGTGTGTGTGTGTGTGTGTTTCCTCTGTAGAGGACAGAGAAAGGTCAAGAGCAGTGTGGAGACTCCTCGTGTTTCAGTCTATCTCTCTGCCCTGACATTTACTCACGCAGTGATGGAGGACCAGCCCCATCAGCCCTCCATGGCATTGAATGTCCATAACACAAGATAGGCCTGACCAGATGGATGGATGTCTGAGCACAGGCATGCGTGTGTGTGTGTGTGTGTGTGTGTGTGTGTGTGTGTGTGTGTGTGTGTGTGTGTGTGTGTGTGTGTGTGTGTGTGTGTGTGTGTGTGTGTGTGTGTGTGTCTGTGTGTCTGTGTGTCTGTGTGTGTCTGTGTGGTGTGTGTGCGTTTGTGTGCATGCGTGTGTACATGCTTGCATGTGTTTGTCTCCTTTTGTGTGTGTGATTGTGCGTACTTTAATGCACGTGCGCACGTGTGCATGTGTGTGCCTGTGTCCATGCCATAGTGTGCGAACGCATCTCTAAACACTGTGCTGTGCGAGTATGTGTCTATGTTACTATGAGAGCCCCACTGACAGAATGATATATATGGGGCCGAGAGAGAGAAGGAGGAGTGGGACCATTTTAGATGCTGGTAATTAGAGCCACCAGTATGCAGCCGGAGAACAATACAGCCAGTATTTCTGCCACCAAAGGCCACTGTCCTGTAGAATGACATTTTTCTCTCTTAAAGCATCCAGTGGCCAGATGACCTCCCAACCTGTTCCCCACAAACAGATAGGCCTTAGCCCAACACATCGCTCCCTATCTCTGTGTCTATGGTAGCTTTGGCTGCCTGTAATGTATGAAGTGTTGTGTGTGTGTGTGTGTGTGTGTGTGTGTGTGTGTGTGTGTGTGTGTGTGTGTGTGTGTGTGTGTGTGTGTGTGTGTGTGTGTGTGTGTGTGTGTGTGTGTGTGTGTGTGTGTGTGTGTGTGTGTGTGTGTGTATGAGAGAGCAAGAGAGAGAGCAAGAGAGAGTGAGAGAGAGCGAGAGAGCGAGAGAGAGAGAGAGAGAGAGAGAGAGAGAGAGAGAGAGAGAGAGAGAGAGAGAGATAGAGAGAGATCCAGTTTTGATAAACTCCCATATCTACTGGGAGAAATTCCACAGTGTGCCATCACAGCAGCAAGATTTGTGACCTGTTGCCACAAGAAAAGGGCAACCAGTGAAGAACAAACACCATTGTAAATACAACCCATATTTATGCTTATTTATTTTAACTTGTGTGCTTTAACCATTTGTACATTGTTACAACACTGTATATATATAATATAACATTTGTAATGTCTTTATTGTTTTGAAACTTCTGTATGTGTAATGTTTACTGTTAATTTGTATTGTTTATTTCACTTTTGTATAATATCTACCTCACTTGCTTTGGCAATGTTAACACATGTTTCCCATGCCAATAAAGCCCCTTGAATTGAATTGAATTGAATTGAGAGAGAGAGAGAGAGAGAGAGAGAGAGAGAGAGAGAGAGAGACATTGATTGAATCTCTGCCTGCTATATAGAAGTGAAAATAATTGCAGTAGCTGTGTTGTCATTAACCTGGCATTTAGAAAAACCTGGCAATCACTATAGTAACAGGTATTTGGAGCACTCTGGATCAGAGAGAATTTCTTAGCCTTCAATATTACATTTCACATGGCAATTTATCATTGCCGCCCCTTTCGTATTCCCTCTCTCCCTCTCTCTTGCTCTCCATCTCTCTCTCTCTTTCTCTCCATCGCTCTCTCTATCTTTCTCTCTCTATTTCTCTCTCTCCCTCTCTCTCTCTCCCTCTCTCTCTCTCTCACCACTCACTCTCTTTCTCTCTCTCTCTTTCTCTCCCCTCTCTCTCTTCCTCCACCTCTCTTTCCCCCTCTCTTTCCCCTGTGATTGAGCAGTGAATGTGGGAGGTAGAGAGGAAGGGAAGGAGCGAGGGAGAGAGAGAGGGAGGCAGCAGGTGAGTGGGTGACACCTTGGGGATATGGATGGGCTAGGTTCAGACAGTGCCTCATTAGTGAGCACTGAATTACACTCCAGACACGTCTTTATGTAGACTAATCATATTACAGCAGGCGAGGTGAGCCTCACCGGGGAGGGAGAGGGAAGGGAGGGGGGAGGAGGGGCTGTGCGCTTTACAATCCGATTTGCCCAGGAGAATTCAATGTAATCTACCACCGACGACCGACACCATTTTATCTATCTATCCATCTATCTCCTACACGTGCAGGCGTGTGTCGCTCCCCCGCTCTTCTCTCTCTCTCTCCCTCTCTCTCGCAGGTCTCTCTTCTCTCTTTCATTCGCTCGTTCTCTCTCTTTCCTATTCCCTTCTCCAACCGCTTGCACAACACAACTCTCCCTCCTCCCCTCCCTTCATTCCTCCACCCATACATTGTCAATTCTGACAAGCCGATTTAATCGGCCAGCGCGGCGGCGGCAGGAGACGGCGGCGTGCGCCTCTCTGACCACTGTGCAGAGTCATTAACCTTGACTGGCATAATTGAATCCAAGGTTGATTGCTCGTGACCCTCCCCCCGCCGATGTCCTTAAAATGTACATATTCATTACAGGGCCCGGCCTCTAAATGGATTGCACAGGGAAAGCTGTAGCAATCATCCGGGCCTGATCCGGCGGGGGCACTCTGCTGTTCAGGGGCCCTGTGCCGAGGGGGAGCAGGGTTGTGGGGCCACTAATTGCATGTTAGAGAGGAGGATTAGATTATGAAAAGAGTGAGAGAATGAAGATGGATCCCTGTGACACTGTCAAATTAAGGGCAGCCTTGTAACGCGGCGAGACACCGAAATGTACAGTGACATTACTAGAGGAGAGAGGGGGGAGATGGAAAGAAAGAGATAGAGGGAGAAAGAGATAGAGGGGAGAGTGGGGGGGATGTGGAGGATGAGACAGAGAGGGATGGAGAAGAATAGAGAAAAATGATTCCCCCCTCTGTCCTATCAGCCGTCACCCCTCCTCCCCTCTCTTGCATCGTCTCATGTTTTGCCCCCCAAGCTACCCATGGTGGGGGGGTCTAATGAGTATGACAGGTGTCACTCCCGCACACACACATACAACCTCCAAGTCCCCCCTCAGCCCCTGACTCTCTCTCTCTTCTCTAATGGTTGTCAGATTACAATCACCTAAACAAGCCCATTCATTTCTCCCCAGCCCCCGACACGGGTGGCCCCCTAAAGCTCCCTTCTGAGCTGCTGCACCCCAGGGGTCAGAGGGCAAAGATTAAATAAAGTGTATTGAGGAGAAGAAGAGGGAGGAGGGAGAGAGGCAGAGAGGGCAAAATGGCGGGAATGCTAGTAATGATGATGATGATGGTGATGATGTCGCCGTTCATCAGCAGATCTGTGTGTTGCTTTAGTAATGCTGTAGTCCAAACACAGAGAGAGTGAGTTGTCTGATGTGATCTGGTCTGGACACCGATGACACTCCTAATGTCTCTGTGTGACTCAAGAAAAGGATTACTTTGTGTTAGCCATTAGCGAGCCATTAGCCAGTATTGTGAGAACATAACATGCTGAGGTGAACAGGCCAGACAGCCGGGTGTTTTTTGCCCTCCAGCTGCCCTCTGTGCCTCTGCCTCTTCTGTCCGGGAATCGTTCCCAGCCACCCCTTGGTCCGTGGAGAGCCATCCGACTTTCACGTTAGACATTTTCCACTCAGAATTGGAGTGGTTTGCTTTAATCCCTGCACATCATCAGCGTGTGGCTTTCCCATGGTTTGAAGAGAGTTTAGGTAGCTGTGTGGAAATCAAACAGTCGAAACAATAGAGGGCTTCCTACACTTAACCTCTTAATGGGCTCTCAATGGCTCCCCAGGCTCGCAGAAAACTATCAGCCACTGGATTCACTTACCCCCATTGTTAACTGGGGATGTGTGAGGTCTGGACACTTAAAACTCCTAAACGGCGTGTGTGTGTGTGTGTGTGTGTGTGTGTGTGTGTGTGTGTGTGTGTGCGTGCGTGCGTGCGTGCGTGCGTGCGTGCGTGCGTGCGTGCGTGCGTGCGTGCGTGCGTGCGTGTGCGTGAGAGAAGGAATGTGTTGAGCTGTTTTTGATGAGCAGGCGTTTTTTTGCAGGTGTGGATGAGAAAGGTGAAAACTAAAGCATACAGTATATTGTCACATCAACCTACTCATCCTGATTCATTCACGTACTGTATGTTGCTATACTTATGCATTGTGTCCGTTGTTTGTTGTTTTGTTTGTATCTTATCTTATTATTGTATGTGTCTGCATGTATGTGTGTTTATATGTGTGCATGTGTTTGTGCTTAATAATGTCTGTATGTGCGTGTACATGTGTATGAACATAACAAGATTCAACAACTGAGACAAACTGAACAAGTTCCACAGACATGTGACTAACAGAAGTGGAATAATGTGTCCCTGAACAAAGTAACAGTCAGTATCTGTTGTGGCCACCAGCTGCATTAAGTACTGCAGTGCATCTCCTCCTCATGGACTGCACCAGATTTGCCAGTTCTTGCTGTGAGATGTCACCCCTCTCTTCCACCAAGGCACCTGCAAGTTCCCGGACATTTCTGGGGGGAATGGCCCTAGCCCTCACCCTCCGATCCAACAGGTCCCAGACGTGCTCAATGGGAATGAGATCCGGGCTCTTCGCTGGCCATGGCAGAACACTGACATTCCTGTCTTGCAGGAAATCACGCACAGAATGAGCAGTATGGCTGGTGGCATTGTTATGCTGGAGGGTCATGTCAGGATGAGCCTGCAGGAAGGGTACCACATGAGGGAGGAGGATGTCTTCCCTGGAACGCACAGTGTTGAGATTGCCTGCAATGACAACAAGCTCAGTCCGATGATGCTGTGACTCACCGCCCCAGACCATGACGGACCCTCCACCTCCAAATCGATCCCGCTCCAGGGTACAGGCCTCGGTGTAACGCTCATTCCTTCGACGATAAACGCGAATCCGACCATCATCTCTGGTGAGACAAAACCGAGTCCTGTCTGGTCCAGCGACGGTGGGTTTGTGCCCATAGGCGACGTTGTTGCCGGTGATGTCTGGTGAGGACCTGCCTTACAACAGGCCTACAAGCCCTCAGTCCAGCCTCTCTCAGCCTATTGTGGACAGTCTGAGCGCTGATGGAGGGATTGTGCGTTCCTGGTGTAACTCGGGTGTTGTTGTTGCCATCCTGTACCTGTCCCGCAGGTGTGATGTTCGGATGTACCGATCCTGTGCAGGTGTTGTTACACGTGGTCTGCCACTGCGAGGACGATCAGCTGTCCGTCATGTCTCCCTGTAGCGCTGTCTTAGGTGTCTCACAGTATGGACATTGCAATTTATTGCCCTGGACACATCTGCAGTCCTCATGCCTCTTTGCAGCATGACTAAGGCCTCTTTAGTGTCCTAAGTTTTCATAACTGTGACCTTTCCTACCATCTGTAAGCTGGTAGTGTCTTAATGACAGTTCCACAGGTGCATGTTCATTAATTGTTTATGGTTCATTGAACAAGCATGGGAAACAGTGTTTAAACCCTTTACAATGAAGATCTGTGAAGTTATTTGGATTTTTACGAATTATCTTTGAAAGCCAGGGTCCTGAAAAAGGGACGTTTATTTTTTTGCTGAGTTTATGTGTATGTACAGATAACCTCCAAAATAAATTTGTGATACAAAGTATATTGAAAGCAGGTGCTTCCACACAGGTGTGGTTCCTGAGTTAATTAAGCAATTAACATCCCATCATGCTTAGGCTCATGTACACTACCGGTCAAAAGTTTTACAACACAAGGGTTTTTCTTTATTTTTACTATTTTCTACATTGTAGAATAATAGTGAAGACATCAAAACTATGAAATAACACATATGGAATCATGTAGTAACTAAAAAAGTGTTAAAAAAATCAAAATATATTTTATATTTAAGATTCTTCAAATAGCCACCCTTTGCCTTGATGACAGCTTTGCACAATCTTGGCATTCTCTCAACCAGCTCCATGAGGTAGTCACCTGGAATGCATTTCAATTAACAAGTGTGCCTTCTTAAAAGTTAATTTGTGGAATTTCTTTCCTTCTTAATGCATTTGAGCCAATCAGTTGTGTTGTGACAAGGTAAGGGGGTACACAGAAGATAGCCCTATTTAGTAAAATACCTAGTCCATATTATGGCAAGAACAGCTCAAATAAGCAAAGAGAAATGACAGTCCATCATTGCTTTAAGACTTGAATGTCAGTCAATACAGAACATTTTAAGAACTTTGAAAGTTTCTTCAAGTGCAGTTGCAAAAACCATCAAGCGCTATGATGAAACTGTCTCTCATGAGGGCCGCCACAGGAATGGAAGACCCAGAGTTACCTCTGCCACAGAGGATAAGTTCATTAAAATTACCAGCCTCAGAAATTGCAGCCCAAGTAAATGCTTCACGGAGTTCAAGTAACAGACACATCTCAACATCAACTGTTCAGAGGAGACTGTTTGAATCAGGTCTTCATTGTCGAATTGCTGCAAAGAAAGCGCTATTAAAGGACACCAATAAGAAGAAGAGACTTGCTTGGGCCAAGAAACACAAGCAATGGACATTAGACCCGTGGAAATTTGCCCTTTGGTCTAGATTCCAAATTTTTGATTTTGGGTTCCAACCGCTGTGTCTTTGTGATCTCTGCGTGTGTATTTCCCACCATAAAGCATGGAGGAGGAGGTGTGATGATGTGGGGGTGCTTTGCTGGTGACACTGTCTGTGATTCATTTAGAATTCACGGAACACCGAACCAGCATGGCTACCACAGTATTCTGCAGCGATACGCCATCCCATCTGGTTTGGGCTTAGTGGGACTATTACTTATTTTTCGACAGGACAATGACCCAACACACCTCCAGGCTGTGTAAGGGCTATTTGACCAAGAAGGAGAGTGATGGAGTGCTGCATCAGATGACCTGGCCTCCACAATCACCCGACCTCAACCAAATTGAGATGGTTTGGGATGTCACGCCCTGGCCTTAGTATTCTTTGTTTTCTTAATTATTTTAGTTAGGTCAGGGTGTGACATGGGGAATGTTTGTGTTTTTTGTAGTGTCTAGGGTGGTTGTAAGGTTTAGGGGGTTTATTAGAGTAGTTGGGTTTATGTTTAGTATAGAAGTCTAGCTGTGTCTATGGTTGAGTGTAGGTATCTAGGAAAGTCTATGGTTGCCTGAATTGGGTCTCAATTAGAGACAGCTGGTTATTGTTGTCTCTGATTGGGAGCCATATTTAAGGCAACCATAGGCTTTAGCTGTTTGTGGGGAATTGTCTATGTCGAAGTGTTTTGTGTCAGCACTTATGTTTGTATAGCTTCACGGTCGTCTGTTTTGTTGGTTTGTTTTGTTTTTTCCTTCTTTAAATTAAAAGAAGATGTACTTTCCACGCGCTGCGCCTTGGTCCTCTCTCTCTCCCTTTGACGATCGTGACATGGGATGAGTCGAAAAAGCAGCCAACAAGTGATCAGAATACAGAATATGTGGGAACTTCTTCAAGACTTTTGGAAAAGTATTCCAGGTGAAGCTGGTTGAGAGAATGCCAAGAGTGTGCAAAGCTGTCATCAAGGCAAAGGGTGGCTATTTGAAGAATCTCAAATATAACATATATTTAGATTTGTTTTGCACTTTTTTGGTTACTACATGATTCCATATCTGTTATTTCATTGTTTGGATGTCTTCACTATTATTTTACAGTAGAAAATAGTAAAATAAAGAAAAACCCTTGAATGAGTAGGTGTTCTAAAACTTTTGACCGGTAGTGTATAGTTGCCCATTATTTTGACTATCATGGCAAGAAGAGGAAAGAGGGGTCTCTAAGGAGGTTTAAAGTATGTGTGTGTGTGTGTGTGTGTGTGTGTGTGTGTGTGTGTGTGTGTGTGTGTGTGTGTGTGTGTGTGTGTGTGTGTGTGTGTGTGTGTGTGTGTGTGTGCGTGTGTCTCAGTCACCAGATCTCATCCCAATTGAACACTTATTTGAAATTCTGAAGCAATTCCTGAGACAGCGTTTTCCACCACCATCAACAAAACACCAAATGATGGAATTTCTCCCTGAAGAATGGTGTCGCATCCCTCCAATAGAGTTCCAGACACTTGTAGAATCTACGCCAAGGCACATTGACGCTGCTCTGGCGACTCGTGGTGACCCAATCCCTATTAAGACCAGCCAGGTCGCCCGTGATACAAGTCAGTATTCGACATCAATCCATGTCTGAGGACGTCGGGAGATGACTTGGAAACCGGCCACTAGGGGCAACAGTCAGCGCTGTTACCTTCAAGTAGGTTTCGGTTTCGCTACGTCATGGTGGATGGGCCTAAGCATCTGCCTTTGACTCCAAAGGTTGCAAGTTCAAATCTAGCAATAAAAAGTTCCTTTAAAAAAAAAAACTATTCCAAACCTTAACCATTACCTTAACCATTCGGAGTTAATGCCTAACCTTAAGAATTTGGAGTTAATGCCTAACCTTAAGAATTCAGAGTTAATGCCTTAACTTAACCTTAAACACTTTGAAATTTGACATTTGGAACAACTTCGAAATTTGACGTTTGAGAAACATGGATGAACGTTTGACAGGAGACTGTATGGAGACTGAATTCTGACAGGAGACTGTATGTGTACATCGTGTATGATGTGTATCCTGTTTGTGTGCGTGTGTGTGTGCGTGTGTGTGCGTGTGTGTGTGTGTGTGTGTGTGTGTGTGTGTGTGTGTGTGTGTGTGTGTGTCCATGTGTTGGCATGTGTTTACAGGCATGTTTGTGCTTTAGTATGCATGTCTGCATGTGCATGTGTGTGCATGTGTGTATACTGGGGGTGTGTGTATGTGTGTATACTGGGGGTGTGTGCATGTGTGTATACTGGGGGTGTGTGTATGTGTGTATACTGGGGGGGGGGGGGGGGTGTATGTGTGTATACTGTGTGTGTGTGTGTGTGTGTATACTGGGGGGGTGTGTATGTGTGTATACTGGGTGTGTGTATACTGGGTGTGTGTATGTGTGTATACTGGGTGTGTGTATACTGGGAGGGTGTGTATGTGTGTATACTGTGTGTGTGTATACTGGGGGGGTGTGTATGTGTGCATACTGGGTGTGTGTATACTGGGTGTGTGTATGTGTGTATGTGTGTATACTGGGGGGGTGTGTATGTGTGTGTGTGTGTGTGTGTGTGTGTGTGTGTGTGTGTGTGTGTGTGTGTGTGTGTGTGTGTGTGTGTGTGTGTGTGTGTGTGTGTGTGTGTGTGTGTGTGTGTGTGTGTGTGTGTGTTTACAGGCATGTTTGTGCTTTAGTATGTATGTCTGCATGTGCATGTGTGTACATGTGTGTATACTGGGGGTGTGTGTATGTGTGTATACTGGGGGGGTGTGTATGTGTGTATACTGTGTGTGTGTGTGTGTGTGTGTATACTGTGTGTGTGTGTGTGTATGTTTCAAGCATGTGTATGTACTTTGTTCTGCTAGTTAAACTTTAATAATGACTCTCAGCGTGTGCCCAAATCTGCAAAGACAAGTGGCCTCATTTATATCCGTGGAGGAAAATAATTTACCAAGCGCTGTGCGCTAACGAGTGTGTGTGGCAAGAGCCCTAATTAGATTCACTCTGTTTGTGTCGTTTTAATTACATTACGCTCCCCAGCAATGGAGCCCTGGGTCACGTCCCAAATGGAACCCTATTCCCTACATAGTGCACTACTTTAGATCAGAGCCCGACCATAGCCCTATAGGTCCTGGTCTAAAGGGGAATGAAGGGAATAGGGTGCCATTTTGGACACAGTGATCCTTCAACCTACCCAGCCCCTGCCTCTGTCTGCCTCATCAGTCCCAGTAGAGCTTCAAAACCAACAAACTCACTTTCCCACAAAGCAAAGCAAATCGAGGCATGCGTTCCCCTAATGTCACTTTAATCCAGACAACAATTAAAGGTCCCTGCTCCTAATCCGAAATAGAAAGACGTACGTTCAACACTTTTTAAAGTGATGAATCGCAATTTTTTTGAGCGTGTCACATTTAAAGACGTGGACAGATTTCACAGGCTACGGGAAGGTAAGCATTGTGTTTATGTTACGATGTGTTGAAGGGAAGCGTCTCTAAACCAAAGCACTTTGAGGCTCGTTTGAAGTATTCCCCCAAGACACGTTTGTTAATTATTTCTTTTTCATGGTGCATTCTGCTCCCTTCATTAATGGCTTCAACTGATGTTGCTCTCTTTAGATCAGAGCTTTTTTTAAAGTGTGGTATAAAAAAGAAAATGATTATTTCATTATTTTGTTTCAATAACTGAGTGATTAATTGATATATAACGATCATCATCACAAAGCGTATGCTTCGCTTTCATTTCAAAGTGAATCGTGTATTACCTGCATATTACCACTCGCATGCTCTCAGAGGAAAAATTATAGAATTACTCTGACAAGTCATTTGTCTTCTCTGTTGGGTCTCATTAGTCTATAAGTGATTATTATATAGTGATACAGTATATATATATATAAATCTGTGTGTTACCTACCTAACACAGGACACCATTATCTGGAAACGTTTGATGTGTGTGTGTGTGTGTGTGTGTGTGTGTGTGTGTGTGTGTGTGTGTGTGTGTGTGTGTGTGTGTGTGTGTGTGTGTGTGTGTGTGTGTGTGTGTGTGTGGTGTGTGTGTGGTGTGTGTGTGTGTGTGTGTGTGTGTGTGTGTGTGTGTGTGTGTGTGTGTGTGTGTGTGTGTGCGTGCATGCGTGTGTGTGTGCGAGCATGCGTGTGTGCGTGCGTGTGTTCTGGCCTGTCTGATGGTGATGGGGAGCAGTCCTCTGGGAGCGGCTAACTGGGTCTAAGAATCACCACAGAAGAGACCAGAGTGGCCTGTCAATCACTGTGGGACCATGTGTCTGATGTCCGGATATCGTTCTGTCTCAGATCAACAGGCCAGGCCCAGGTCATTCATCCAGCTCTCTGGATAGAAACCCTAGCTGGGACTATCTAGATATTCATTGGATATGGAGCCGTCCACATACTGTATGTATGGTGCATCTATGTATGGCTCCGGTGCGATGCTGTGTATATTCTACTCTAATCCTGTGGTGCTATACAGTTCCAGATATTGAAAAGCAATTGGAATACTAGAACGTATGGATATTGTTCTAGAAAGTCCATTTCTATGCCTACAACTGCGTAACCAAACAGCAAAGCCCAAGTTCCAATCATGATCATGATGATCCAGATACTGTATTCACGTACCACTAATACTTGAGTGTCTGTAACGCTTACAACTGTAAATATAGGACAGATCCCTCATCATCAGCCCTCTTGTTACAGCTTTTCTGTACAAGAAATAAGATTTGTGTTTACAGAAGGGGTTCTCTGTTATGACTGGGTCTCATCTTTCCAGATGACCCTCGTTCTGCCCGAGGAAGAATGTGCATCCACCTGACACACCTGTGGCGTGTGTGTGTGTGTGTGTGTGTCACAGTGATAAGATCAGTGTTAACCCTGGACTTGGGCTGACACTAACAGTGCTGACGAGCTGTACAAACATCTTGCCTGATCCCAGACTCGCATTGTTCAGGAAAGTCATCATAATATGGAGGGCGATGACTTGACAAAGGAACACACAGCTGATGTGTATACATAGAGCCTGGTACATCCACATAAGGTTATCAGCTATACATTTAACATACACAGGGTTTTTACTAGTCAAAACAATGAATGATTGTAATATGCTGTTACTTGGAAAATATTACGAAGAGCTATGTCATTGTGAAATGTTATCAAATCTTGGTGGGATGAAGTGGAAACCAACCACTAGGGGGAAACAGTGAGTGCTGTTACCTTCAAGGTTGTTCGCTTGGTCGTTGTGGACGGGGTTGGCGGATAGGCGTAAGCATGCAGATGATTCCAAAGGTTGAAAGGTCAAATCTAGCGACAGAAAGTTGTTTTTGATATTTTTGTTTAAAGCTTATTCCAAACATTAGCCCTTACCTTAATCATTCGGCGTTTATGCCTAACGTTAAGATTTCAGAGTGAATGCCTATATTTTAACCCAAACCTTAAAAATGTGGAGTAAATGCCAAAACTTAACCTTAAACACTTCAGAATATAACATTTGCAACCATTTTGAAATTTGACATTTGAGAAACATGGATGAACATCTAATTCTGACGTCAGAATGTGACAGCTAGTTGTACAGAAGACCATTTTGTGTTGTAATAATTCTACTATAATAAACGTCCCTTTTTCAGTACCCTGTCTTTCAAAGATAATTCGTAAAAATCCAAATAACTTCACAGATCTTCATTGTAAAGGGTTTAAACACTGCTTCCAACGCATAAACAATTAATGAACATGCACCTGTGGAACAGTCGTTAAGACACTAACAGCTTACAGACGGTAGGCAATTAAGGTCACAGTCATGAAAACTTAGGACACTAAAGAGGCTTTTCTACTGACACTGAACGTGCTTTAGGCATGCTGCAAGGAGGCATGAAGACTGCAGATGTGTCCAGGGCAATAAATTGCAATGTCCGTACTGTGAGACACCTAAGACAGCGCTACAGGGAGACAGGATGGACAGCTAATTGTCCTTGCGGTGGCAGACCACATGTAACAACACCTGCACAGGATGGGTACATCTGAACATCCCACCTGCGGGACAGGCATGATCAGTGCTCAGACTGTCCACAATAGGCTGAGAGAGGCTGGACTGAGGGCTTGTAGGCCTGTTGTAAGGCAGGTCCTCACCAGACATCACCGGCAACAACGTCGCCTATGGGCACAAACCCACCGTTGCTGGACCAGACAGGACTGGCAAAAAGTGCATTTCGCTGACGAGTCGCGGTCTTGTCTCACCAGGGGTGATGGTCGGATTCGCGTTTATCGTCGTTGGAATGAGCGTTACACCGATGCCTGTACTCTGGAGCGGGATCGATTTGGAGGTGGAGGGTCCGTCATGGTCTGGGGCGGTGAGTCACAGCATCATCAGACTGAGCTTGTTGTCATTGCAGGCAATCTCAATGCTGTGCGTTCCAGGGAAGACATCCTCCTCCCTCATGTTGTACCCTTCCTGCAGGCTCATCCTGACATGACCCTCCAGCATGACAATGCCACCAGCCATACTGCTCGTTCTGTGCGTGATTTCCTGCAAGACAGGAATATCAGTGTTCTGCCATGGCCAGCGAAGAGCCCGGATCTCAATCCCGTTGAGCACATCTGGGACCTGTTGGATCGGAGGGTGAGGGCTAGGGCTAGGGCCATTCCCCCCAGAAATGTCCGGGAACTTGCAGGTGCCTTGGTGGAAGTGGGGTAACATCTCACAGCAAGAACTGGCAAATCTACTTAATGTACTTAATGCAGCTGGTGGCCACACCAGACTGTTACTTTGTTCAGGGACACATTATTCCATTTCTGTTAGTCACATGTCTGTGGAACTTGTTCAGTTTATGTCTCAGTTGTTGAAACTTGTTATGTTCATACAAATATTTACACATGTTAAGTTTGCTGAAAATAAATGCAGTTGACATTGAGAGGATGTTTCTTTTTATCGCTGAGTTTATATATAAAAGCTAGCTGTGTAAGGATACTAGATGTTTTTTTAAAAGGCAACAGTATGCCACTGTATTATCATGTATGTGTGCATGTGTGTCTATGACAGGCTGTCTATGAAAGATTGCACTGCATGTAGTCACACACATATGCATGCACACACGCACACACACGTACATACACACAGTGCATGTGTTGCAGGATCCTTTATACCTCTGGCTGAGTTGTGATGTATTGCCATGGGGCCTATTGGTATTTCCCTAGGGGCCTCCTTCAGAGAGAGAGAACCCTTTCTGCTGAACTGATGATGCTAACAGGTACATTCATTCAAGATGGATGCCCCACTCCTGCAATAAATGAGGGGGGATAGAAATAGAACATTCCAATTCAAAATGGAAGGGAAATGGGACATTTGAATCCAACCCAAATCTAAATGTGTGTAATTGAAACTATCTTTTGTGTAGTATCTTGTCTCACACAACTTTCCACTGTAGGTTCTATCTATTACTTATTACAGTGTTTAAGTGATGGGCTGGTTGAGGACTTAATGATCTGTGCATATTAATCTACCGTCCAAGGTGACAGCTAGAGAGGAATCCACTCACTCTCTGTCTCCGCGTTCTCCTTCAGTGCAGTTCTTAAAGGGGGAGTTAAACAAGCTTATATTCTGGGTCTGATGGGGTAAGACAGTTGAACTAAGCTCATGAGGCATTTATAAGTTCTATTCTTCAAGAATGAATGGATATCTATTAAAGTCCAAAAATCTATGTACCAATCGCAGATTGACCCTTTAACGGTGACACACAATCATCTTTTGTCAGGTCGTCATTGTTAATAAGACTATGTTCTGAATGAACTTACCTGTATAAATAAAGTAAAAAGTTATTTCAAGGAAATTAGCATATAATTATATGCATAGGACATGTCTATGTTCCAATGTATTATGTATTTGGTGTATTTGGTGTAAATTTTCGTACAGTTACAGTTACAAAGGAGAGGTTTGAGAGCTACCTTCAACCTTGGGTTTTATGTGATGGCATCAATGAAATTATCTGCCGTGGCGTAAATTAATATGTTTATCAGCGTGGCGGGACAATTTAATAACTCACCTGTCAAACCTCCCCTAGGTACGTTGGAGAATCCGCCACATGATAATTACCAACTATTTCTGCCCGAGGTTCAGTTCTTTGACAAAATAAAAAAAAATCGGATTAAATACTACTCTAAGATAGAGACAGGTAATCCATTACACAAAATGATGGGAATACAACGGGATATATTCTGGGTAAGAGATATTCAACCTTAAGAGCTCTTACAAGCTCGGTTTCCGTCATTGAATGACACAATTTCGTCAATCTAATATTACACTCCTTCTTGCTCCTCTTTTCCATTGTGATCTGTTTTTCTCCTCTTAATGTGACCTCACTCCTGCAGGCCTGATGGGACTGTGTTTCAAAATTAAAAGCTGACCCGTGTATATGAGCACCAGTGGCCGGATGGCTATATCCCTCAGTGGCCGAGGTCAGTTTCTAACCGATGCACTTTCATACTGATATGTCTCACTTAATGCATCCTGTGGTCAATTCTGGGCCCATCGGATCCAAACACACACACACAAACGCATGCAAACACACACACACACTTGTACATCCAGGCACGCATGCGTGCGCACACACACACACGCACGCACGCACGCACGCACGCACGCACGCACGCACGCACGCACGCACACACACACACACACACACACACACACTGACCCAGATGTACCATTTGGCTTACCGTATTTAGAACCATAATGGAGGTGTGTGGTGACTCAGTCAGTGGGCTCAGTTTAATTTCCTCAGCGAGTTTCTGCAAGTGCTCTGTCCCACCAGTACTGTCTTTGAGCCACTGAGCCGCTGTTGAGCCGCTGTGATTCAGCCATTATAGTGACAGGGTCTGCGGCAGAGGAGCAGAGAGGCAAGCAGTTGGACCTCTAGCTGTCTGGCTGGTTCTTTGGCTT